>NC_057736.1:28052633-28065233 GCF_004010195.1 Chiloscyllium plagiosum
ACTTGGCTTGTATACCCTTGAGTTTAGAAGGCTGAGAAGGGATCTGATTATTAAAGGATTGGACACTCTGGAGGCAGGAAACATGTTTCCGCTGATGGGTGAGTGCTGAACCAGAGGACACAGCTTAAAAATACGGGGTAGACTATTTAGGACGGAGATGAGGAGAACTTCTTCACCCAGAGAGTGGTGGTTGTGTGGAATGCTCTGCCCCAGAGGGCAGTGGAGGCCCAGTCTCTGGATTCATTTAAGAAAGAGTTGGATAGAGCTCTCAAAGATAGTGGAATCAAGGATTATGGAGATAAGGCAGGAAGAGGATACTGATTAGGAATGATCAGCCATGATCATATTGAATGGCGGTGCAGGCTCGTAGGGCTGAATGGCCTACTCTTGCACCTATTGTCTATTGTCTATTGTCTATTGTCTAATTCATTAACCAACCTTAATATAATTTAATGTCATAATGCTGAAGGAAAGCATTAATTTCTTAGACACTGAAATATTTATTTTGGCGCAAGAAAGCAGCCATAAGTTAGGAAACATTTTTGCAACCTAGCTGACACATAACTTTACACACAAAAAGCCATCACCCTAAAAGCACCTTCCACATGGAATTTGTTTTGCTTTGTACAGGCTAAGTTTTGAACAGAACTATGGAAGAAGTCACAATGACCAAGAAAACTGGAACTATTCTGAAGTAGAAAACCTGGACTTAAAGCTTCAAGCATTTTGCATTATATCAGTACACTGATTAGATTAGATTAGATTAGATTCCCTATAGTGTGGAAACAGGCCCTTCGGCCCAACCAGTCCACACTGACCTCTGAAGAGTACACACACATACCCATTTCCCTCCAACTAATGCACCTAACACTATGGGCATTTAGCATGGCCAATTCACCTGATCCACACATCTTTGGACTGTGGGAGGAAACCGGAGCACCCAGAGGAAACCCACGCAAACACTGATTTACTTTCAGGGAATACTGTCAAAAATTGTGGTGCTGGAAAAACACAGCAGGTCAGGCAGCATCAGAGGAGCAAGAGAGTTGATATTTTGGGCATAAGCCCTTCATCAGGAATGTCCTTCCACGGAACACTGCCTGTTGAACATGGATGTAAGGATCTGAAAGGGTTAATACTGAATAGTATATTAAGACAGAGATGATTGACAGCGTCAAGTTCTTGAGAGTGATCACCAATAATCCCTCCTGGTCCACCCATGTCAATGCAACGGTCAAAATAGAACATCAATGTCTCGACTTTGTCAGGAAGCTAAGGATATTTGGCATGTCCACAAGGACTCTTTTTTTTGTAGATGCACCGTAGAAAGTATCCTGTCTGGATGCATCACAACATGGTATGGCAACTGCACTTCCCAAGGCCACAAGAAACTACAGAGTCATGAACGCAGCCCAGTCTGTCACGTAAACCAGCCTTCCATCCATTGACTCCATCAGTTCTTCCCGCTGCCTCACAAAAGTGACCAACATCATCAAAGACCCATCCTACCATGGTTTCCTCTCTTCCATTGGGCAGAAAATAAAAATGTTTGAATACACATTTGTTCAGGTTTAAGAGCAGTTTCCTCCATTCTGTTATTAGAATTTTGAACGCATCTCTCAAATGTTAATTCTGATCTCTCTCTCTGCATCTTCTGTGGCTGTAACACTATATTCTGCACTCTGTTCTGCTACCCTGATGCACTTTATGGTACGATTTACCTGTATAGCACACAAAACAACACTTTCCACTGTATCTCAGTACATGTGACAAAAATAAATCTAAGCTAATTTAAGTAACATCCACTATGATTATCATGCATGTTTCCTTATGTTCTCTATCCTGTTAATGTAACTTGTATTTAGTTGCTATCAAACAACAAACTATACCTTTGTAAAGATAGGTGCCGTTGCTTGTTAAACTATCAAGGGTTTTTCTTCACCACACTAGACCAAGCAGGACTTTGAGCTCCATACCTGGAAAGAGAATGGTCGTAACAAATCAACAGATACCTCAGACTAGCTGATTAGCTGTTGTGCAGAGTCATTTTACAACATAGCGGCAGGTGGTACAGACCCTACTTTGCTGCCTGTCACATGCGTGGTGGACTGATATCTGTAAAAACAGCTTTCAGAAGGCCTCTTAAAGAGATGCACAGAACTAATAGCGAGCTAGTGACTCAAAAAAGCTGGAGGATTAGTCAGTCCAAGACAGTTACAGATTGCATTGTCTGTTGATGATCTAGAATGTACAACATAGAACAATACAGCACAGGAACAGACCCAGAATATCAATATACTCTTCCCTCATGATACCATCATCCATGTCCTTTCCATGGTGAATACTGATGCAAAGTAATCATTAAGGACCTCACCCACTTCCTCTGGCTCCTTGAATACATTCCTTCCTTTGTCCTTGAGTGGATCCACCATTTCCCTCATTACCCTTTAGCTCATAGCATGCATATAATATTTCTTCAGATTCTCCTTAATCCCACTTACCAAGGACATTTCATGACCCCTTCTAGTCCTCCCAATTTCTTGTTTAGGTTCTGTTCTGCTTCCTTTATACTCCTCAAGGGCCTTGCTTGATTTCACTTTCCTGCTTCCTTTTCATACATCTGCTTCCTTTTCTTTTTCACTAACCTTTGAATATTTCATGTCAACCAATGTTTCCTGCTCTGGCTATCCTTATCTTTTATCCCCACAGCAACAACTGAACACTTATCAACTGGCATTTAAAAGATTCCCACATGTCAGATATGGATTGATGCTCAAACAGCCATCCCCAATCTAATTTCTCCAATGACTGCCTATTACTGTTATAATGAGCCTTCCCCCAGTTTAGCACTTTCATCTGAGGACCAATGTTATCCTTATCCATAGTTATCTTAAAACTTACAGAATTATGATCACTGCCCTCTATGATTTATAGGAACAGTAATAAATTGGTGTTCAGCCAGAGGTAAACAGACATCAGAGTCTGTTGAAATCCTGGTAGGCAAGAGGAAAACTTTAAAATTAGCTCAATTTACAAGCTGTAAATGTTAGCTATAAGCTCACATTAACATAAGCTATAAGCTCACATAAGCTATAGCAAGGAGACACAAAAAGACATAGCTGCACTACAGAAAATCAAGGTCTAGAAACAAGTTAGAAAGAGATTACAGATCTAGGCAGTCACAAAGCCAGAATTAAAGAGATAAAGATACACTTTGGAAGCTTGAACAGACAAGATCTACCAAAAGAAGAAGTTAGGAAATATTGAGGTTGCTGAAATCTATTGCTTAAACCGTAGTAAAGATGGTAAGCATTCATCTAAACAGCACAAAGTGGGATTCATTCAGAATAAAATGTGACAGCAACAGGGATTATATTTAGTTACAGACAGTGGTTATCTTGTCGGAAAAGTAATTAAAGGAACCAAATTTATGTTGTTGAGCCATAGAGAGTGCAATTCATTCAATAAAGCTAGTAAGAAAATGTCAATTGTTGTAAAGCTGCAGGCAGCCAGATTCATTCAGTAAAGCCATTAATGAAATACAATTAGCAGAAAGCATTGAGAGAAATGTAAAGAAAACCAAGAATGCTAATTTTTCCCCATAAGATAAAAAGCTTTCATTTTACTTGCAAATGGCAGGATTCATTTATTTTGTGCGCAAAACTGCTGGAGAAATCATCCGTTACAGCAGTACACAGTCGCTGCATCACTATATTACAGAGTTAAAAACTGCAGTAATGGGTAAAATAAATCACATCTGGAAGCCATTGCAGCAGAAATATTATTGCTGGCAGATTTAATTTCAGAGATGGGGCAAATAGAATGCAGAATTGAACATCTTGGAAAAAGCAGTCCTTAAGATGCAGGACTGCTTCCAAACTAGACACTAAATAAGAAGCTGAACAAGTGAATATAATGTTGTATAGAATTGGAAGCATTGTTGATGTTGCAGCTTGCTAAGGTGTAAAAGAAGCAATAGGTTCTTTGGATGAAGTTCTGAAAAACTTTGAGAATTACTTTAACTTCAAAAGAAATAAAATGTTTGAAAGGAGCAAGGTGTAATGGAAGAGTTCAGCAACCCGGGGAATCCATATATAATTTAATTAAAGTTCTGTATGAATTAATGGTAAAATGGGATCATGAAGACTTAAAGTCAGAATTTATAAGGGATAGAATTGTTAATGGAATTGTTGATGAGTCTTTGTTAAAAGTATTACTGTCAACAGGGAGTTTTACTCCAGAGGAAGTCATTCAAGTGGTGAGTGAAACATATGTCCAGAAGTAGCACAAGTGAGTCCTCAAAGGAGAGGGAGAACCTTCTCATTTGAGACCAGCAGAATCCATTCAGTTCTTAGGAGTCAGAACTCCTCCAGACATATGTGAGAAATAAATGCTGCAAGTAGGATGGACACAAGATATTATCAGTCATCGTCAGCACTTTGGAGCATATGCTATTACAAATTGAATGCTTTAACAGTAAAACAATAGGTCACTTTCCAAATATGTGATGAAGTTCAGTATGTTCTCAGAGCAACAAGGAATTACACAGAAAAGATTATGAGGTGCAACACAACTACAATAGAAGAAAAGCCAATATTTTCACAAGTGTCTCTGTATTATCAGTGTCCCATGATTGAAGAAATACTGTCTACTATTGAAAGTAATGCATGGTCCAGGAGGTATAGCACAAAATATTAAAGATACGCTACAATCAACTCTCTAAACATAATGGATACAACATGACAGAGAACTTATACATATTTCACAAACAAGAAACTATATTTTTGAGCATGAATGTGTTTTGACCTGAATCTTCTTCAGGTGAAGAAGAAGAAATAGTGAAAGGGGTCAAACTTGTTAATGTCAAGAAACCATGGGTCAAAGAAAAGTCATTCATGGAGTAACAGGTGAAAAAATATTTAGTTAACTGAATAGCCAGTCATGGAAAAACTAGTTAAATGACAACTGGTAAAATATTTTATAGGGTGCTCTAGACTCATGGCAGAAACGAAATAAAACATAGGATCCACTGAGAGTAGCTATGTTGGCATAATAAATTTGTTTCCTATGGTGAGTAATATGGAAACCTGCATCTGTACTGAATTGACAGAAATATTTTCCACTGCTGTCAACATTATAGAGAGTTCAGAATCAATAAGGTTTGAAAGGAAACACAAATGATGAGATTGCCAATGAACAGCATACCCCACTTGAGCACATTGGCGAATCTTCATTGACACAATTCAGAGTGCAATTCAGCTTGGAAAACAAACAGTATTGACAGAATTAATTTTGATGTCAGCCGCTGGACTGATTCTGACAATGTAATTTCAAACAGAGAATTTCATTTCCTTGTCTTCTCAGTTAGAATTTTCAGTACCAGTGATAGTTGGTATTCCAAACACAAAGCAAGCTTCAAGTAGTCTGACTGAGGAAGTGAGCATGCTTGTTTCAACAGTAATGCAATCACAGACAGTCAATGAAGCGTCCATCTGAATCACTAAATTGAAATTAGAGGATTTTTAAAAATTCTGTAACAGGATGAAGGTGTCACTGGCTGGGCAGCATTTATTGCCCAGAGGCCAGTTGAGAGTCAACCTTGTTGTTGTGGTTCTGGAGTCACATGTAGGCCAGACCAGGTAAGGATGGCAGACTTTCTTCCCTAAAGGAAGTTAGTGAACCAGATGGGTTTTTCCCAACAATTGGCAATGAATTTATAGTAGTAATTAGATCCTTAATTCAAGATACTTTTATTGAATTCAAATTGCATCATCTGCCATGGTGGGATTTGAACCCATGTGCCCAGAACATTACCTGGGTGCCTGGATTAACAGTCTAATGATAATAGCGCTAGGCCATCACCTCTACTCTTCAACATGGATTTATCAGCCAATAGAACAAAATAGAAATCTGCTGACACAGATTGAAGACTCCATGGAAGCACTAATGGGAAGGCATGATCAAAGTCCAAAGATTCAGGATATGGCCAAGAGGAAAGTGCCCTGTTCACAGACTAGCATACTATGCCAAAGAGATTATCTGGCTATGATTCAGGCTACTGCAAAAAGAAAGTGATTATTTCAACAGGGCAATCAGCTGAGTGAAAGAATTTTGTGAAATTAAAGGTCATCCAGACATTACAATGGAGCACTTGCCTGTTTCAGTAGGAGAGACATCTTCACTGAAGCAAATTCAAGAAATGAAAGGTCTTCCAGTTTAAAGAGATTTTCAGTCCTCACACCGTCAAGAAAAGAATCAAAGTCAACCGTCTCCAACCCTGAAATTTATCAATTTCTCACGTCCAAAGAGAATAGGTTCTAAGAAAATTGCTTGAGTATTGTTTTGAGTATCATTTGAAGTCAGAGACTTGGAGCCAGATTGTGTCGTGGTAAATTTAATTATAGAGGTGAATAAATCAATACTTAGAATGGGAAACAGTTTGTGGTGGTGGGGGGATTGTTGTTTAAGTGTGTGAGGTTAATAAAGAGGAGTCTCTTAAGCACTATCCACGGGCTTGCTGGGAGAACAGCCTACGATCTTGAACAAGTAATATCTACGATCTCTGTAACAATGTCTACCACATTAATGTGACCTGTATATAGTTGCTACCAAGCAATAAACTAGTGCTTGTATAAGACAAGAGTCTTTTCTCATTACATGACCATGTGGTTTTCCTATGCCACACTAAACCAAATAAGTCCTGTAGTTTCCTACAAGAAAGAGATGGTGGTGGCAAATCTAGCAGAAGGCTCATACAACATGTTAAACAGTGATGATTATCTTACAGCACTGACATCCATAAAGAACAACATTTCCAATTTATTTCCACACATGCATTATTAAGTAACTGTATGAGAGATATTTTCCACTGCTGCACTTCTAGGTGGAATGCAAGGAAAATCATCCACTGCTGATGAGCAATTTCTTCAGAATGAATATCCTCGTAATTTGAATTTTACAATGGGAGACTGAAGTGAGAAAACTCCTCCATATATTTTACATTTCTTTCTTTATGAAAACTTTAAAGCACAGTATTAAGCTAATTTTACCAGTTTAACGCTAGGTGTGCAGGCTCACTGCTGCAGGATGTGGACAATATTCATGTTTAGGCTGATGAGTGGCACGTAACTTTCATGTCACATAAATGCCAGGCAATGATGCTTTCCAAGAAGATAGAGTTTTTCATTTTTCTTTGTCCATGTGATGTGGGCATTGCTGGGTGGGATAGCATTTATTGCCATACTTCAGTGGATCCGGAGTTATGTGTAGGCCAGACAAGGTGAGGATGGCATATTTCCTTTCTAAAGGACATTAGTGAACAAGATAAGTCTTTACCACAATTTGCAGTAGTTATATGGTCACCACTAGGCTAGCTTTTTAATTCTAAACTTTTATTCAATCAAAATTTCATCATTTGCCAAGGGGGGATTTGAACCCATGTCCACAGTACATGAAACTGGGTTTGATTTACCACTATGCCCTTTAACCACCTAATAGTTCACCTAATTGAGCCATAATCTAATCATTGAGCCTTGACATTCAATGGCATCACCATCACTGAATCCACCAATATCAATACCCTTACAGTTACTATTGACCAGAAATTGAATTGGTCTGGTCATATGAATACAGTGACTACAAGAGCTGATCAAGGCTACGAATCCTGCAATGTATAATTACCCTCTTAACTCCCGAAGGTCTGTCTACAAGGCACAAGTCAAGAGTTTGATGGAATACTCTCCACTTACCAGGATGTGTGCAGCTCTAACAACATCCAAGAAGCTTGACACCCTCTAGAACAGAGCAACCTTTTTAACTGGCACCACATTCACAGCCTGTCACTTCTTCAACTAATGATTCTCAGTAGCAGCAGTTTAATGAGCATCAGTGTGTACTATCTACAAGAAGGAGCAGAAATTCCCTAAGGCTCCTTAGACAGCATCTTCCCAACCCACAACCAATAACATTTGAGGTGACCATGAAGGTGCAGACTTCGCACTCTTGTCCCATACCTTAAACTTGGTGACTGTTAGATTTAACTTAACATCAGCTCATCTCTGCCAATGAGAGAACAGACCTATGGTCCTCTGGAATTAAGGCCACTTTACCTTTCCATCCAGAATGATGAGGGCAGTGAATGCATCAAAAACCACCACTTGTTACTTCTCCTCCAACCAGACTTTGAAACATATCACTGTTTCTTCACTGTCACTGGGTCAAAATCCTGGAATTCCTTCCTTAACAGGACTGTGTGTCTACCTACACCACATGGACTGCAGCGGTTCATGAAGGCAGCTCACCACCACCTTCTCAAGGGCATCAAGAGATGGGCATTAAATGCTGGCCCAGTCAGCAACACCCCCATTCCATTAAAGAAAAAAATGGAAGCGCACTCAAGAGATAGGCCACATCATTGCATCAATTCTGATACTCAAATTCCGATTGAGATGCTTCAAGTTAGAATCCTCTCATTGCAAAATGATCCTTTAGATTTAACCAGCAGAGCAGTTCAGATATATCAATTAGTCTGGAGTTAAGTAGAAGAAAGTCAACCACAGTAACCACATCCTGACTGGTACTTCTGGAATATATTTGTGCTTATATTTGTTGAAGGTATAACTGGGCTCAGCTACGCTCTGCAATTAAACAATAACTGTCAAAATTTTCAGATGATTAATGGACATTTGAGCTAGATACAGGTTTGGGTCTTGTGACTCCGGAACCAAAGACTGATACCTCACAAGAAATGGGTAATGTGAAATTGGCAAGAAAATCCCACAAAGTTAAATTCTGCAATTTAAATTCGAAGTCTTTACATGTGGAAATTGTTTTGAACTGGGTAACTGAAGCTTGATGTTTTTTGTTCATATACTGTAGTGAAATGAAGCCATGTGACATATTTGATCAAAGAAAATTAGGAAAATACATGAACAAAAAGTAATCAGTGTTACGAATCCCTCCGAATCTTGCTGATCTGTTGAAAAATGATCAGCAAGAAACAAAAAGAATTGTTAGCCTTGATTTACTTAGTCATACAAAAGCAGCTATTTTTGTTCTTGGTAAAACAAGCAGAAAGGAAGTAAGAAAGATCTTGATTTCTCTTGTCAGAAGAAACAAAATAATTTTTGGAATTATGCACCACCTTATTTGCATTGGAACGTTTTACTAGATTATCTAAATGAAATTTCTTGATGTACTGTGTGTCACAGATAATGCTTTTGAACACAACATGGTAGAAGTGCAAGAAACACAATGTGAATTTGTGGTCATGACAACTGACTGATGCCAGATGTTATTCAAGTTAATTGACTTTCAGACAAATTTCTCATTTTTTTACATTGATGACAAGAAGAAAAATGAAAACTAGCATTGCTTTTCTCACCACCAGTAATTACTACCATATAGGTGTGTTTAACAAGCATGTAAAAAGTGAAAATGATGAACAATTAGGGTCACTTTTTGGAAAGGACTGGTGTAATCTCAAATTGTTGATCCACTCTGACACATTTTGTTTGGTTTACAATTTAATAAATTTCATTTACTTTCCTTTATGTGCAAAGACATTGGCTTGATGTGTGCTGGCACTTCACCCTGAGGTATTTTCCCATAAGTCTTGTTAGTGCTGTTTTACCATTTCCTTCCACTTTCACAAGCACAGTAAGGAAATGGAGTGGCAATTGGACATGTGCTGCTGATAATGGCCCAGAAGTTTCATTTACTGTCAAGGTGGGGTATCACATCTGGCAGGCGTTAGCAATCAGGTCAGGGGCTGTTGGGTTTGAGACATGGAATTGGTGGGGTCAGTGGTGAGTCAAGGGTTCAGTTTAGCAGTCGCCTAGGAGTTAGAATAGGTTCTTAAAACTCTAACATTACCTGGGTAGCTATTGAACTTATGTGAATCATAGACCTCTGAATTCTCTGACATAAGGGGTTTTTCCAGATGATTTCAGATGAAGGGAACCACCCCTTGGACAATTTCCTGGTAATTCCCTTGGAGCTAGTTGTAAATTTTAGACTTTATGTGCTACTTCAGTCTGTGTGCTCCAATGCCTCTCTGGTCATTCGAAATCTGGATCTCATTCTGAATTACAGAGTAGTTATTGGGACATCTGAGTTAACCTTTTACCATATATGAATAGTCTCAAATTTAAACTCTGGCAACTCTGGCATAAGTAAATTCACAGGAAGGCACTTCATTGTTCTGAAGAAAGGCCACTGGACCCAAAACATTAACTCTGTTTCTCTCTCCACAGATGCTGCCAGGCTTGCTGAGTTTTTTGAGCTATTTCTGATTTTGTTTCTGATTTTCAGCACCTGCAATTCTTTATTTCTTTTTTGTTCAGTGTAGAAACAAGAACATAGGAATAAGAGTAGACCATTCCGCTCTTTCAGCCTGCTCAATCATTCAGTATGACCATGGTTGATCTCACTCAGTTCTTTAGCATTTTTACACTTTATTGTATTGCATTTAATTTTGATAATTATACACCACATTGGTTTTGAACACCAAATACTTGGTAATTAGATGCACAAGGTCAACTCTGCAATCAAAATTATTGTTTGAATGTCAAACCCAGTTTGGGAAGCAATTTGTTAGGAATTTTGATTTGAAGAAGATGTGAGAATGTGTTTACAATTAGCAAGTTGTCAAGAACACAACGGAACCTTGTGTTCATAGTTAATTAAGGTATCAGTCTTGGCAGTGAGTCAAATACTCAAACTTCACAGACTTGAGCACAGAATGTAGCCTGATACCTCCACACAGTTCAGGCTGAGCGTGACATTTTTGGATGAGAGATTAAAACGAGGTTCTCTCTGTGGTGTAAAAGATCAGTTGAAGTGAAAAAGAATTTCTTAGTGCTTAACATTTCTTACTGGTTAACATTTATCACACAACCAACATCATTGAAACAGTGACTAAACTTCAAAAGTACTTTATGGCTGTGAGGCAGTTGGGAATATCCTGTGGTTGTCGGAGGCACTATATTAATGCAAGTTATTTCTTTCATTTCAATTTGAATCTTGTTTAAATTAAATTCTGAATTTTCAAAGGAAGAGAGAGAGATACAGACTAGCTAATGCCAAACTTAGGAGAGGAAATTAATGAAAGGGAAAAAGTGGTTCCCTCTTGTAAAAAGTAAAAGTCAGGATATATCACCATTATTCCACATGGTTGAATAATATAACAAACTATGATATGAAAGATTCATATCTATGGACTTTGTCTGACCGCTTTAATTAATTTTCCATCTTTCACCTATTCCACGTACATTTTGGGCTAGATTATTCCATTTGTAGTTTTAGTGTGGTGCCGATTGAGTTACATGGCATTTGATTGTTATGGCTTGTGGTGAATTTTCTCATGCAATCGTTTGCTTTTCACCTAATTAATGATACAACTACGTTTCTCAGAGGTTTACATTCCAGAGAGAGGTGGAAGTGTTCACCTCTGGCAAGCCCCCTAGGTTACATGCCTCTGACACCATAGTTAAGCCCAGCTGCACACAACTTCACACATTTCAAGCCAGAACTACCTCCCAACCAGTGGTGCTCAACCTTGAAAATATCTCAGTGGAACAGCACATTTGCTCCTTACAACAGGACAGGGATCAGGAGGTGTGGGTAGATGAGGTTTTCGACTGAAGGGCAAAATGCCTACAGCTGATCACCAAAGGAGGCAATGCCAAGAAACCCAGATAGCCCGGTCAGAAATTACAGTATGGGTCAGTGCTGTGCCTTGTGTGAAAGAGACTCCTCAGTGTGCTGTAAGAAAGGCAATAACTCCTGTGCTCAGTGAGGATAGTTATCACCATCTTCACTCTGCTACCACATGCTCAAGGGTCAGCACTCAGCCTAACCCAACGGCATGTGCTGCAGCTCTGACCTTGATGTAACACTGAACCAAACAGTCGCAAGTCATTCCCTGCCTGACCGACAGATTTACTGATCAATGCTCATTCACACGCTGTCTACTTCTCCCTCTTCACTAAAAATAAAACATAATTGCAGAAGCTGGCCAGCCTGTTTTTCAGTGCTAAAGTCAACATGTGCTAAGCAAGCACCATGAAATAGTCAAGAGGCTGGCAGTCAAATGAGTTCTGTATCCGTATCAGCACAAAAAATCCCGTTCAGTTCATGAAATGTGCAGTGAAGTGAATTGGCAGAAATGAGTAAGTTGTAGGTGTCTGTCAGCTCCACAGTAAAGTGTTGCAGGCCCGAAGTGGTGTCTGATTTGGTTCAAGAGCAAGCATGATGATGTGGGGAGGCTAATACTTGCTCAGATTTAGTCGCATGGGTGACAGGTCAAGGAGGATGCTTGTCATGCACCATGCAGGGACACTGTGCAGAAGAAGCTGTTGCATGATTGCTGGGCCATGCAGTCAGTGAGCTGCAGCTCTGATTTACCTGTTTGGAATTTGTGCTGTCTAATGTAGGACTTTGGCTCAATCTACCAACTTACTTTCTTCTATGTGTGAGCCCAGTCCTGCGTGTTCTTTAAATGAAGCAATAGGAGAAGATATTCAATCTCACACTCTTAGTTTATTTTAGCAGTAAGTGGACAAAGTATACAGAGCTCTGGGTCTAAACCTTTCTGTCCCT
>NC_057736.1:28065733-28083982 GCF_004010195.1 Chiloscyllium plagiosum
AATCGACGTTTCGGGCAAAAGCCCTTCATCAAAACTTGGAGCCAGCACAGGACAAGTGTCAAACTGCCTTGGTAAGTAAGGCCAGGTAAGTACTTCTCTTATCTGGTCGTTAAAGTAACATTGGTTTTTAGGTTAAGAATGAAGCATGAGAAAATAAAGTAAGCACCTTGGTATATGTTTGTCATTCATTAATCTTGGAGAAGTAAATAGAAAGAGAGTAATTTGAGGAAATGTCATGGCAAGGCAGCTTGCCTCAGTTGGAATGCTCCTCCTGTGTGATGTGGCACTTTCAGTGTCCAGTGTGATGACATGGGCAGGATATTTCTCCAACTGCAGTTACAGGAAATCCATATTTTGCACCTGGAGTTTTGATTGGAGTCACTTTGGAGCATCCGCAAGGCAGAGGTCATCATAAATAGCATGTAAATGAGGTGCTCACACCACAGGTGAAGAGTGTAGAGGCAGAAAGAGAATGGGTGACCACCAATCAGAGTGAAGCCTCCAGCAAGGGAGTCAGGAGTTCTCTGGGCTATCTCTCTCTTTAACAAATTTTTGTCTTGATAGAGTGACTGCAGAACATCCTGAACGGGAAGGGAGCACCACCCAATATCATGGTCCATATTAATACCAATGACATACGGTAAAAAAAAGGATGAGGTCATCCAAGCAGAATATAGGAAGTTAATAAATGTATTAAAAAGCAGGACCTCAAAGGTAGTAATCTCAGGTTTACTTTTGTGCAGGTTTGCAAGATCAGGAATAGGAGAACAAACAGAATGTGTGGCTGATGGACAGTGTCGGAGGGAGGGATTTAGATTCTTAAGGCATTGGGACCAGTTCTGGGGAAAGTAGGATCTATATAAGCTGGATGAGTTGCATTCTAGCAGGACTGGGACCAACATCCTTGCAAGGTGTTTGCTCATCATTAGGGAAAGGGATTAAACTAGGATGGCAGGGAAACGGAAACATGGCTGAGGAGACGAGATGGAAATGAAAAGCAGAAAAGTGGAAGGCAAAAGTGGAGGGCAGAGGAAACAAATACAAGCAGTGAATAAGATTATAGTACAAAAAAGCCATTAAAATGTCAAACAGTCTAAAGATCCTATATCAAAACATACAGAGCATTCACAATAAAGCAGAGAAATTAGTAATTGCAAGCACAAGGACATGGCTCCAGGGTTACCACAGTTGAGAAATGAACACCCAAGGGTATTCAATCTTTAGGAAGGACATGCAAAATGGAAATAGAGCTGGGACGGCATTGGTAGTGAAAGATGAAATCAGAGAAAAAGAATATTGGCACAGGAAATCTAGATGCGGAATCAGTCTGGGTAGAGCGAAGAAGCAAAAAGATGCAAAACATTCATTGAGACTTGTCTGTAGCACTTTGAACAGCAGCAGCAAGATATGAGATGGTATTAGATGGAAAATTAGAGATGCTTGCAACAAAGATGCTAAAAATATTACTAGTAATTTTAATTTACATATAGACGGGGCAAACCATATTAGTATTAATACTGTGATGGAAGAATTACTGGAGTATGTACACTAAGATATTGAGAAAACAGGCTATCCTAAATTTGTTTTGTGCAATGAGAAAGGGTTAATTAATAATCATATTGTGAGAGATAATTTAGGAAATAGTGACCATTGCATGATAGAGTTCTCCATTGGGATAGAAAGTGAAATAATCCAATCCAGTCGACTGTAAGAACTTCTATAAGTATTTAAAACTGAAAAGATTAGTGCAGACAAGTGTAGGCATTTTACAGTTTGGAATGGGAGAATTGAAAATGGTGAACAAGGAAATGTAAGAGAAATTAAACAAATTTTTTATTCTATATTCACAAAAGAAGACAGAAATAAATAATGCTGGGGAAGTAAGACTCTTGAATAGAAGGGATTGCAGGAGATTAATTGGGTAAAAAACAGTGCCAGGGAAATAAATGGAAGTCAAAACTGTATATCCCCAGGCCCTAATAATTGACATCCCAGGGTGCTAAAGGAGGTGACCATGGATTTGCAGATGCATTGGATTCTGTAGATTTTGGAATAGTTCCTAGAAATTGAAGAATAGTTAAAAGATTGGTAGGCATTTAAAAAAATAAAGGTGAAAACTGTGAATTAGAGATTGATTATTTTAGCATCAAAAAATGCTCGAGTCTATTTTAAATGACATGGTAACAGGATGATTAGCAAACACCAATAGGATTACGCAAAGTCAATATTGATTTATGAAAATCTACAGGAGATTTTTGAGGATGTAATTAGCAGAAAACATGAGGATAAATGAATGGATTGGTAGACTTGGATATTCAGAAAGCTTTTCATAAAGTCCCACATAACAAATTGTGTGCTAAATAGAAGCAAGGAAGATTGGGGATAGTATGGACTGGCATGGTTTGAGAATAGGTTAACCGACCGGAAATAGCATGAATAAATGATTCGTTTCTCAGAGTAGAAGATGGTGACAATTAGTCACTGCCCACTGGTCTCTAACAGATTCTAACACCATACATTTCCTCTCAATTGACACCCAGATAAGCACATGTGAGGGACAGACAGTTGGGCAATATAAGCTCCTCCGTGGCCTGCTGCCTGCACCTGTTAATAGCCACTTGGTCAGGCCCAGGAGGAGGCCCTCAGGTATGCTGACAATCCAGCCATGCTTGGGACACCCATAGATTAGCAGTGTCAAGTTCATGTCCAACCAAAGGTCAAATTTCACCATTTTTATGATGAAATGTGAATGTGTGTTCCAGAACATTAGGAAGTAGTAGAAAGTGAGGACTGTAGATGCTGGAGATTAGCGTGGAGAGTGTGCTGCTGGGAAAGCACAGCAGGTCAGGCAGCATCCGAGGAACAGGAGAATCGACGTTTTGGGCATAAGCCCTTCATCAGGAATTCAATTCTTTTGCTCCTCGGATGCTGCCTGACCTGCTGTGCCTTTCCAGCACCATACTCTCAACTCTGTTCCAGAACATCAGCCTGGGTTTCTGCAATTACTCATCCAATGACATTACCTCAACACCATTGCCTCCTGGGTACTCCCTCTATTCCCAATGCAGGCTACTGGCCTCCTTTAATTCAACCAATGAAAACTCCAAACAAACCTAATCCACTCTCGGTCAAGCACATGATCACTGTTGCCGGGTGCAGGAAACTTTGGATCCCCATTACAATGTTTGGCTGCACCTGGCAGGGCCTAAACATTCCACCCATTCATTTATTTACACAACAAAACTTTTTTGCTTGACGGCCAAAGTAGGATTAAGTATGATTTATGCCTTGTTAAAATAAATGTTGTCAATATAGTTTTGAAGTAAGCAATTTTGTTGAATGTGATTTAGTTAAAATACATAAAACTATAATTCAAAGAGATGCATCTGAAAGTATGGTACTTTTACTGTGGTTTACCGTGAGGCTATGGTACTTTTATCACCAGAAAATCAGTCAGGAATGGAGCAAGTTTCCTCAAGAACTAGTGTCCCTGCTTTTCTGGGCTGTCCCTTTGGTAATTAGAGTCAAGCAGCACAGTGTGTGGCTGTTGTTCCTGGCTTGCAGCATCGGAAATAGTGTGCAGTTGACTTTATGTATGTCTCCAGAAGAGTGGAAAAATGTGCATTTCCATATTGCTTGCTGTGACATTCCCCGAGAAAAGCATCCAACATCTTTGTTACATAATTCGAAATTGCATGATAAAACTCACATCAGGCCATGACAGATTGAACTCACCACCACCCTTGGAAATGGAAAAATACAACCCATGGCTTTTGTTCAGCAATCAGTTGTCAATCATACATGTGATGCAGTTGGTTTGCATGAATGGTTGCAAGAACTGAAGTGAGCATACAACAACACCAGCAATATTTACAACGGTGAATAATTAATGCAAACTGCAGACATGGAAGGACAGATCATCAATATTCCAATTACAACTTTGCAGGATTTACAGTCAACATTTTATGAAGCAATCAAACTTTAATTCATCACAAAGACGATTATAGGCGTCTTTAATCTGATAAAAAAAAACTTATGTGCCAGTCTCCTTGTTGAACCTGGGCCGTCTCAGCTCTGTTATGAAAGATATATGGCTCCACTGTAGCAGTTTCACTTCTTGGGGTAATACCTGGTGTGATTTGTGCTCTCTGTGCTCTGAGCCATTCAGTTCTCCACTTGCTTCAGATTGAAATATTTAATAATAATTGACATCCCTATGTTCTGATTCAGACAGTCCATAGGTACAGTTAATGCCTGTTAAAATAATGTTGCTAAATATCCACGTTTTAACAGGTTGCAAAGTTCTGTATGAATTTTTCAGAATTATCATTAAGCAAGTTTAACAAATGTATTTTGTGCTTTTAACTTTGAAAACAATTATGGACAGAAAGGTTTCTCATACCAGTGTTAAACATAGGATAAAATAATTTGTGCTGTCAATGGCTGTCCATCACTGACTATGTGTATAAACGTCATGATTTAGAGATGCCGGTGTTGGACTGGGGTATACAAAGTTAAAAATCACACAATACCAGGTTATAGTCCAACAGGTTTAATTGGAAGCACACTAGCTTTTGGAGCGACGCTCCTTCTATCACCTGATATCACCTGATGAAGGAGCGTCGCTCCGAAAGCTAGTGTGCTTCCAATTAAACCTGTTGGACTATAACCTGGTATTGTTTGATTTTTAACTATGTGTATAAACATTCAGGTTAAAGTAATTTTTTCTCTTTGTTAAATTCGGCCCAGCAGAAAATAAATCTCAGGTGAGAGTAAAGATTTGAAGATTATTTTCCACTATTGAACATAAATATACTTAACAGAACGAAAGCAAAGGTGGTTGTGTAGTAATTAATTATTGTTATTTTAATTTATTTCCAATCCCCTGTTTGCTGGCAGTTAGTAATATAAGAATGAATATTTATTTATTGATATTTGAGTTTGTTGGATAATAAATGTTTAATGTACACACTTGGTAATAGACATTTTTGTTTATGCCCTTATTTGTGAATATTTGAAGAAGGAAAAGTTGAACATGCATGTGTTCCCTTCTGGATACCCTGAAATGTGCTGATTTTCACATATGTGACTCTACTAAATTTAATATCCATGTGCATGATGGCTTATGCATTTGAGCACATGGATTGGAAATGTACCTGCTTAATGTGTTGTAGATGTACCTGTTTATTAACGGAAGAATGTAACACTGGTTACTGTAAAGATGAAGTTAATATTTCTACTTAATGTGTAGCTGTTTTTAATCTATAAAAAGTGCAAGTAGTCAGCCTGTCTATTTGTGGCCTTAGTTTATTAACAAGTATTGTGCACCTATTTCATGTATATTTGAATATATATTTCATTTATATATGTGGGATTGTTTAATAGGGCAAACATGTTGCTTAATTTATAGATTAGTATGTGTGTTCATCTATTCATGAAACAATATGTATTTAAAACTGTTGTAAGAGAGTGTGAGTGTTCTGTTCAGTGTTACAGTTTGAAAAGCAATTTTATAAGATTTGCTTTTTGTTGGTGCTCCTTTCCCACGGTCAGTTTGTTTGTTTTTGTCTCCTCCCTGTTTATTTCACTCTGGTTTGAACAATAGCAATGATGTGAGAGCTGAAAGACACTGAGTACTCAAATCTGCCACTAAATAGCTGGACGTGATTTTGTTCCCAGGGATAAGAAAGAGAAGAATCAAATAAACCAGGCCTGATTACCATCTACACAGCTAACAATTATAATGGTTCACATAAAATAGTCGATTTAGGACAACTGACTTTAATTTCAGTGTTTATGGTGACCACATATTAACTTATATCCGTGAATGAAATACTCTCATTGTTGTCTTAATATCGAGCAAATTACTAGGTTCAGTCTAAAATTGAAGATGAGGAGTAAAGAACAATTGGCTGGTCGGCAATATTGGTACAGAAAGGGCTTTTCAGTTATGATTTTTATATTTTGTTACTGATCTTAAGGAATTTTAAGCAAGATATTCTCTTTGAAGCACAGTATGTTCTGAGTTATAATTAACAGTTGATAAACAACATGGAAATGTATAATACAGTTTATTTCATCCAGACTGCATTATGCATGTCTTAACTTTCTGTAGTTTTCCTATTGTTCTCAATGCTTAGATAACTATGTAGACCATTAGCCAAGCATTGAATACTTTGGATGACAATTGAGCAACAATGGCACTTGAGCAGACTTTTTAGCTTCTCTCTTTTTCTCTGCTATTGCAAAATATTTACTGTCTTTATCTCTCATTTACACACAATCCATTCCTACAGGCTGAGCACATAAATCTATTGTTGACACTTCTGATATCATGCGATTCAAACTAACAACTTTCACTCAATTTTTTATATGAGTAGTTTTCATGCTGAGTGCTTATACTTCCCTCCTTTTAAGTTCCAAAAGTAAAGTTCTCTCATGTTTGAATAATATGCTTAATCATGACACCTGCTGCTCCACTGTAGAGTTTTACATTCACTGTCTAGGGATGCCACATTGGTGCCATTAATAATCAGCTGTTGAGCCACTGATTTGGAGTATTTCTTGGATTACAACATCTCAAATGAATTTAAATTAGAATTTTTGCAATAGTCAAAAACTGGAAACTTAATGATGTTGCCAAAAGTGTAATCACATCCTGTAGCAATGTCCTTCCTGATTCCCCTTTGCTGGCTACGGAATATTTATGCTCCGTGACTCATCCGCAGGCTGTGTGATTGTTTCTTAAGGGGTGATAAAGTTAAGTGTCAAGTAAATGGTGGCTATTTTTACTTTATTTGTTCATAGGATGTAGGTGTTGCTTGCTATTACAGCATTTATTGCCCATCCCTGATTACCCAGAGGGCAGTTGCTATGGGTGCGGGGTCACATGTCAACCAAACCACATAAAATTTCCTTCTGTGAAGGACATTAGTAAACCAAATAGATTTTTACAACTATTGATAGGGCTAACATGGTTGTCATGACTAATTTCTTAAAATTAAATTTAAATTTTGCCATCTGCCATGGTGGGATTTGAATTCATGTTCTCTGAATATCCATGGGTCTACTGGCCTACCAGGCCAGAGGCCACTACCACTAAACCATCACCTCCCCTCAAAAGCATGTAACCCTTATTTCCAAATCACGAAAGGTATTGTTTTTTTCCTTATTATTTACTTCCATGGAGTACATGTACAAAGCAGGGCTACTTGAATAACAAACCATCTCATGCCACAGGAGAAGTAGGGCATTCTGCACAAGCAAGAGGTCTTGAGGAATTTTTTAGGAGTTCTGGCAATTTGGATTTGATCTTAGCAGCAGAAACAATATTCTGTAGCAGTGCTCCTCGGCTGTTACTACTCCAAGATTGTATCTTTCCTGGGATTCTCTGATTGACCTGAGGTTTTCTCATATCACTTCATTTCACTAGGGAATCAGCAGTCTTTGCCAATAATAAGTTCAGATCAGATCTGTCCTTCAGATGAAATATTGCTGTCTATTAACCAATTCAATCATTACAATGACCTAAATAATCAATAACAATATTGATATTGACATTGATCCACTTCACAGCTCCAATCAATTTCATTGGACTATTGTTACTCTTCTCATTTAGACAATACTGCTTCATAATCTCAGGCTGCTTTATTATCCAAATATGACTAATATTGGAGCAATGCCTTTGATAACGGGGGAGATGAAGTCTGGCTATTTCACCTCTGAGATTTCACCTGTGATTCCTGGAGGATCTATCCATGGGAATCACTGGTTGTTGTGACTTCATGTGGCCACTGCAGCAACATTTTAGTATGGCCATAGAAAATATTGCAATATTTTGGAAATATAAGCTTCAATTTACTGCATATTGAATAATGATAGGTCTCACTCACTAGTCTTGGAACGAGTCATCAATTTGTCACTGATTTCACTACATTCACTTTATCAACCTCTAACTTTAAATCCTGTTTTACTCACATATTGTCTGCCGGCAGCCTCTTATTTTTGAAGCGAGACTAGTTCTAGATTCTTACTCAAGAGGAAACATTTACAATCATCAATGGGTGAGATGCCAGGGGATTGGAGGGTGGCTAAAGTTCTGCCTTTATTTAAGAAAGGCTGTAAGGAAAAGTCTGGGAGCTATGGACCTGAGTCTGTCATTGGTGGTAGTAAGTTGTTGGAGGGGATTCTGAGAGATAGGATTTATATGCATTTGGAGAGGCAAGGACTGATTAGGATAGTTGGTAAAGGTGTACTGGGACCAGCTTGCAAGAGATACCTTATCTCTCAAAAGGGGGTTTCTAAAGAAACAGTTCAGACTGCTATTGGCAGGTTAACTATGAACGATTTGGATTTCTCATTGCAAGACAACCAAAAGTCCCACTTCAGTGGAGATAGCTGATCGTCCTAATGACCAGCTGAATCCATGATTGTTGGCTGTCCATTGTGGTGAAAATCCAGGCCTAGAAGCTTGTTGCCAAGGAGCTTGAATGCACAGGTTTACTCTCGGCACAATAAAACCTTTCTGCTGTATTTGATTTTATCAATAATGGATGGTGTCCTGGCAATCAAAGGTATTCTCCATATTCATTACAAAGTTTTAGATTTGAACTGATTGAATTATTTCAGTCACACTCATTAAATAACCTTAAATTATTATAAAGACCTTTAAAGTAGTCTTTTTTAAGAGACTTGCTTAAGGTCTGGGAAATTTCCAAGCCAGAGTTCTGGCTGTCAGAAATACTGATGTCAGGAATTCCAATCTTTGAATAGCTTCAGCAAGAGTCTGGTCAGAATCACAAGTGCATACATGAAGAGTGGCAGGAAACAGTTAACCCCTTCATGTTGTAACTATCATATCTGCACCACATCAGTACATTGATTGAGATTGGTAACTTGTAGCAATTGAAATTAAATGCTATTAGGAATCTGATGGATGTTCAACAGCTTACCTCAACAAGTGGTTATTGTCAAAAGATACAGTCTTCAGGAAAATCAAGAGAATCTGATGGCAAACTGGAATGACATTTTTTTCCAAAATTTGTTGTTGTCCTGCCTCCATACCATCTCCAAGGACGAGGGAGAATATAGTCTTGTGATATACCGTGTGTTCACCATCCCTCCAGACTTGCCCCTCTCTGAGGATGAAAGATCAGTCCTCAGCAGAGGTCTCACCTTCGTTCTCACACGTTCTCGGGTCAATGAATTCAATACACGGAGTGTCTCCAAGGACGAGGGAGAATATAGTCTTGTGATATACTTCCCTAACTCATGTTAATCCATTTCGCGACAAATGTCAAATTGGGTAAACCTTCAACCTAGTTCGGTTGTAAGTGCTTTCCCTTTTATGCTGAAGAGGTCCAAAGGCCTAACATAATTAAATTTAAACAATCTGCTTTGATACCTCTCTTCCACTCCAGTCTCCATCTTTGTATGGGTGTGCACATTACTTGAAATCTATAAGGGTGCTGCTAGCACAGAGTTTTTATTCTGATGAAATGTTTTGCACTTCTGCTTAGTGACATTTGTCTAAGTGCAGACCAAATGTGAGCCCACAAGATGTTGCTTACCATTTCAAAATATAAAGGCATAATGAATTTATGGTGGAAAAGACAGCATTTGGGCCATGGGCAGAGTTTAACAGGGCATACTGCTAGAGAAGAGAGATGGAGAGGGAGAAGGACTCTAATCAGGAGGGCATTATCCTATGTGAACTTAAACAGCAATCAGTCCTTTAGACAATAGTGCTTTACTGAGGAGTTCCTCAGCGATATTTGCCAATTGCTGCAGCTACAACTTTAACTTCAGAATAGTGCAAGAACTGCATTGTCAGAATCTATGAATGTTATCATGATATGAAGCAGCTGACTGGTGGAGCCTTGCTGACCTTCAATGGTGGAGACTGCAGATAGAGAACTTCTCAAGCTACTCAGGTCCAGAAAGCTCAACTTCAAAGCGCACTGTCTTCACTTGGATACAAATAGTCTGATCTCGCTATGTTAAAAACAACTGCAAAGGAACTGGTAAATGATGATGGCAGGAACACAAATGCTGTAATTCTCAGAGATACTCCATGGAACCCCTGCCACTCTCCCAGAGTGATGTCTCAGTAAGCTTGGGAATCCAGTGGAGGACAGTTGTGAACTCTACAAACTCCTTTGAACAGTGTTCTCCACAGTTTGACCTTACACGATTTCAGTCTGAGTTTCTACCACAGCTTTCAGACTTTTCATGGAAGTTGCTGATGCTGCAATGGAACCCAAGTCTTTGACCATCACACACTGCATTATGTTTGGGTACACATGAGGGAATTGGGCAGCCTAGAAAGATTGGCTTCCATGATCAGTCCAAAATCACCGTGCAAAGTCGGTGTCAGACTCGTCCATACTCCTTGACATTGAAAGCAGGCTCTCTGGTAGGCTAGTCAATGCACTTTGTTGTATTAAGTCTCCAGCTTTCTTCTATGGTCAGACTAATCAAAATCCTCACCCAAATACACTGCAGCAGAATTCTTTTACAACCCTGCCTTTTAAGCTGGCAGTTACACTGTCCTTACCCCATGCCCTGGCTGCAGATCAGTCATGCTCAGTGCCTCTCCATGGACACTTTCTGCCCCTCCTCAGATATCCTCCATGATGGCTGAAAGTGTGAATTCAATGATTTCTTGGTGTTCCTCCACTGCCTGGTGATATTGCAGACCTTCAGTATCTGAAAGGAAAAAAACCATGAAGATTGTGGTGAGGGGAGAAAGGAAGATAAGACATATATGTTAACACTATCAGCAGCTAGTGGTCAGAAACCACTATAGGATGATGGGAAAGTAGAAAGTGAGAAGGTCGATTTGATGTGAGCATGCCAATGTGTTCAGTGCTGTCATTGATCAGTCTCAGCAATGGCTCTTTCAGTATTAATCACACCATTTCCTCTGGGAGAACAGATTACACAGGCACACCTCCACCCTGCTCTGATTAGTTCCTGCTGCTTTTGATTATGTACCAATTCAAGCTTGTGCCAGTGAGTGCCAAGCCGTGTCTGCGTGATTTCTACCAGGTGCTCTGGCTTCCTCCCACAGTTCAAAGATGTGCAGGCTAGGTGGATTGTCCACGACAAATGCTGGGTACTGGGATAATGTAAGGGGATGAGTCTGGGTTGGATGCTCTGCGTAAGGGGCAGTGCTGACTCAATGGTCCAAATGTCCTCTTTCCACTTTGTGGAGATTCATTTGATTCTAATGTGTTTGGTTGATGTGGCTATCATTGCAAACACTAGGTCAAAAATCCTACCAATAGCACAGTGGGAGCACATTCACTGCAATAATTCATCAAGACAGTTCACCACCACCTTCTCAAAGACACTTGGGATGCATAACAAATGTTGCTCTTGCCTGCAACACCCACATCTTGTCAAGAGAGAAAAAAACTTGATGGTACGTACATGCTTTAAGATGTGGGTGTGAGGTTTATAATGATATTAGGTATGTGAGGCGAGGTGAAGCAGGTATGAGTTCTGATTGATAGAGATTAGCACTGAGTGATAGGGTTGTGTTGATTTGGATGGTGTCTGAGCCTAATGGTTAGTCAGTGGATTATGTTATTTGAAGGTTCATTCACTGACCTTGAACCCTGATATGAAGCCATTAAACCATCAAGCACATTGAATGCAGTGTGTGCCCTCTATAAGATGCACTGCTACAGTAACCTGCTAAGTCTCCTTTTTTAGCACCTTCCAAACCCATGACTCCAACCACATAAAAGAACAAGGCCAGTAGATACACAGGCACAGGACCACTTGCAAGTTCTCCTGAAGTAGACCATTTAAAACAAAAATAAGATGATGGGTGGAATTATTTAAGGATCTGTGTGACATGGACTAGGGCAAGAAGTGTAGTAGAATAGAATGAGAAATCTGGCATGGCCCATCTTGATGCTGGGAGCAGCTCATGCCATCTGTTACACTTTTGACAAGTGGCAAAAGTGAGTTTTTGCAAGGCAGCAGCAAATTGTCAAATAGAGGGGAATTAAAGCTTCTTAGGCACCTTGTTGGTGGCCCAACTCACCTCATTATTATTTAGTTTCCTATCTTACTGAATTTGCCAAGTAAGTTAGATGTTGAGAGAACTCAATATGGAATCCAGAGCAACTACCTGGCAGATTCAACTCACCATGGGCTGCAAGTGACCTCCATGTTATGTTAAATCAAACTGCAGCTCAGGGCATGATTCAGGGCACCAGGCTCATGCCCCACCCACCCACACCTCCTCCCCCCGGCGTCCATGGATATTTGCCAATCCTTGACAACTATCATGGCACACCTCTGACACACAGGCAGGGTACTCTGGAAACACAGATTTGCATCGCAGGACACAATGGTAACTAGCATTGGAAAGCTGCAGAAGGAACATTTTGGATGCACAGACAGGGATCCAGTCAAAGGATTGGCCCAACGACCATCTCAGGGCATCTTGCTTACTCTCGTAGTGCTTGCTCACTTAGAATCTACCTGCTTGTCTGGAGTGTCCAACTCCTGCCTTGCCTTGCATTGTCAATTATTGAGAGTTGTGATGGATTGAAGAGGTGACATGGATGTTGCATGGTAGCAGTACTGGTTTTGGCTTTAAACAGCCAGGATTCTCTCCTAGAGGCAGCCACACTGATACTTCCTCTGTGGTCTCAGTTCTCTCATCCTGAGGTTCAGGAGTTGAACGATGAGGGAGCTGGACATTGCTTCTAGGTGGTGGTAGAGATATTGGTGGTGCCTGAAAGGCACAAGAGAAAGAAGGTGTTTGGCCAATGGTTCTGAAGTGGTGTGCAATGACTGGTGCTGACAACAGAATTAATACGAGAGGTGCAGTGGAATGATGGATGGGACATTTTAGAAGTTCCCCAGTAGTAGGCCTGGTCTTGGCCTGCAAGGGCAGGGATTCTCTGTTTGTAGTTGGTGCATTGTGAAATATCCTTGCTGGCATCCTTCCCCCATAATAGCATCTCCCTGCCCTCCTGGAGGCTATGCTCTTCTGCAGTGTGAGAAATAAGAGGAAAGTGGGTGACACGGATTTTAGGGCAGGTGAAGGTGTTCGAAAGGTGATGAAGTGTTCAGAGGAGACAGCACAGAGACCATGCATGATGAGTCCCGTGGAGGTTGGGGGAGTGAAAGCTTGCAAGGGAAGGTGTTGCAGGCAGCAATGAGACAGGCAGAACATGAACCTTGGTGGGAGGTGGGTACAGTAGCAGAGATACAGTGAGTGTGAAATAGCAGAGTATGGCACTTACCCTGGCGCAGCGGAAGTCACTGAACTTCCTATGGCATTGCTGGCCTTTCCTGCACATAGTGAAGATGGCAGTAACCTGGGTGATGAGGTATTGGTTCCTCTGCCAGTCTTCCAAAATGAGGACATCTCTCTTTGACCAGGATCTTCGGACCCTTGTTTCACCATCATCATCTCCTTCTCTGCCATGTTCAGGTTCTATCCATCAATGAGCAGGGTAGCTTTGGATTTGCATTTTAAGGATGATGTAGAGACAAGGGAGGCTGGACTTTTGGCAGATATTCTCTGAACAGTGAGTTTTTTTTCTGGGACTGGTGCATGGAGTCAGACAGGAAGGTCACCATGGGGCAGAGTAGTAAGCAATGAGACAAGTTTGATAAGATACAGCAAGAGAATTTGCAAGAGCCCATAGTGAAAATCCCTCCAAAAAAATTAAACACAACTCAGATGTAGTCAAAAAAACCTAATATTCTGTTTGAACAGTTTTTCTGTCAAAGAGTCGTGAGTCTTGGGCACTCTCCTTTTGAAAAGGTGGTGAAAACAAAGTTCCTGATTATTTTTAAGGTAAAGGTAGATGGATTCTTATTTAGCAAGGGGATGAAAGGTTATCGGGATTAATGGGGATGGAGATCAGACCAGCCAATGATCTTACTGAATGGCAGATCATGTTCAATGGGCTACTGTCCGACTGCTGCCAATTGCTCCAATGCTGCTTCAAGTCACACATACAGAGCTTAACTGGAACTATATTACCATTCCTTCATTATTATTGTGTCAAAGACTTTGGAAGATCCAGTTGCATTGTGGGTACACCTACCACACATCGATTACAGCAGTTTAAGAAGGCAGCTCAGCATGATCTTCTCAAGACCATTCAGAATGGGCAATAAATGCTGGCTCAACCAGTGATGTGCACATCCTACTGTTGAATAATAATAAAATAATGTATTCATTCTTGCTTATAGCATGCTGCTTCTTGAAAATTCTCACCAGTGAACCATTTTATATTATTTATATTACTTTTCCCTGTTGTTGGTGCTTGATTTACCTGCAATGAGACAGCTAAATTCAGGAAGTTGGTGGAATGGGAAATCAAATGGAGAATAAAATTTTCTGCCTTACTTCTAAAATCAATAAGTTTTCATTTCTCCAGCTAATATTCTGTCTGGTACATTCATGCCAACTCAATTAATCTGTCTATATCTCCCTCACAGCTTAATTTCCCACCGGACTTTGTATTTGCAGCTAGCTTGGATCTATTGTCCTCAGTCTCCATCTTATTCATTGATTTAGATTGTACATCGTTGAGGCCCACACACTGATCTTTGCAGTACCCAGCTAAGTACGGAGGAACCTCAATTATCCGTCATTGAATTATCTGAATTTCTGATTATCTGGCAAGATTGCAAGGTCCCAATGCTTGGCTAAACTGTATTATCCGGCATTCAACTACCCGAACATTCGATTATCCAACAAAATACTCCATGCCTGTGTCATTCGGATAATCGAGGGTTCTCTGTACAGCCTGCCAAATCAAAAATACCCATTTATTCCTCTTCTGTGCTTTTTATCTGTCACCAATCTTTAAGCCATACTAATACAGTGTTTTCAATTCTATAGACCATAACTTGGCAAAATAACCTCTTCAGTGACACCTTATTGCATGCTTTTTGAGAGTCAAAGAACGCTAAAACTAATGGTTTCCCCTTGTCTATCTTACTAGATACAATCTTAGAAAACTCTAACAGTCACTTAAAGCACAATTTCATAGAATCCTGCTGACTCTGAGCAAACATATCATAATTTTCTAAGTGTCAATTATCACATCTTTAATAATAGTTTCCAGGGTATTCTTTATTTATTTTTCTACCTGGAATATAGGGCAAAATCTACATAATACAAATCTCTGATCATAAAGTACATCTGGAAAGTAAAACAAGTTCGGATTTGATTGGCTATGTTGTCATTCTTTGCTGTTTCAAAGGACAAAACAATGGGCACCAGTACCACACTGACACTATTCACACTGCACTGCATTTGTTGAGAATAACACCAGGAACTCGGCAAGCTTTTCACTGACTTGCTGTGCTGTAGTCAATTCATCACCCATATGGCATCTAAATAGGACTTAAAGTATTTAGGATTTCATGGTTAATAAATTTCAATCATACCTCGAAAATAGTATATGGCAGAACTATAAGAGAAATTTTGTTGCTTGCAGGAACTTGGAAACTCAACCAAATTATACATTGGTAAAATCTACAAAATCCACAGACCCCTGGAATTTTTCACATTATGCTTATTATGGTGATGCAACATTTGCTTGTTGAAAAGTGCAGAAAACGTACACAATTTGAGCTTTGGCCAAGAACTCCATTTCCTGATTGACAAGGCCAATCTTATGTCCACAGAATTATCAGTCTCACAGTTAAATAGTGGCAGCAGCAGTTTCAGATAGCATCTAATTACGAAAATGTGACAGGAGAAAAACGATTCTGTTCATTGCTGTCAGCTCCAAACAGAGAAGCATTTCTTTGGCGATAAGGAGACACTGGTCCTCTTCTACTGTTGACACGTTCTCAGCGCCAGCTCTGACTCAAAGTGTGGGAACTTTTGAAGGGAGGATGAGTTTGCTGATTAGAACTTTAGGGGCCAAGATGATTACTGTCATCACAATGTAGGAATCCATCACAATTCACTGTGTGAATGTTGCCTGACCTAGATGGAGCAAAGCAAGAAATAATTTCTTCAAGGGACTTAGGTTATTTTCCAGTTGATTTTCTCTTTGTTTAACTTACTTGGGAAGATTTCAATTAAATTGAATGGCTTATTGTCATATGTATATTTTAAAAAATGAAAAGTGTTAAGTATCGCCACCCTCCAGCACCATTTTGAATTACTGAATATATTAAAAGACATTACTAAAGTAGGGTTTATCTTTCTCTTCCCTTCTTGTTCCTCCTCTGTTGCTCCACTTGACATTGGCTGGGGTCTCTGTAATGGGCTCCAGGTATCAGTTACAAACCTCTGTTATTGCCATTCCCATGACTGCTGCGTCTGAGCTGGAGCCATGGGCCAGTTTTCATACATCTGGAGCCCCAACCAATGCTCATCCAGATAATGCCACCAGACTATGCTCACAGTGGTTCGCTGCCGTCCACTCCACCGATGCTGCTGTGCATTCAGGCACCTGGGCCTAGCTGCAGACCTGGAGCCTTGGCTCAGCCTGTGAGTTCGCGCTAGAAAACCTGGGCTGGGGTGGAGTCGAGTTTGCCTCATCCTGGCTTTGTTGCCCTGCCGATGCTACCGATGCCTTCTTCTTTACGATTCGCTCAGCCACAGTCATCGCAGCTCTCAAGCCCTTTCACCATCTTAGTCCACCATCATCATGCCACTTAGAGGTTATTTAGATTTCGGAGTGGCACAATGGCTCAATGGTTAGAACTGTGGCCTCACAGTGCCAGCGACCTGGGTTTGATTCCAGTCTTGGGTGACTGACTGTGGGGAGTTTGCATGTTCCCCCTGTGTCTGCGTGGGTTTCTGCCAGTGGCTCCAGTTTCCTCCCACAGTCCAAAAATGTACCAGTTAGATGGATTGGCCATGCTAAATTGCCTGTAGTGTCCAGGTTTGTGCAAACTAGGTGGATTAGCCAGAGAAAATGTAGGATTATGGGGATTGGATTGGGTAGGGGACTGAGTGGGATGGTCTTTGGAGTGTCAGTGTGGACCCAATAGGTTGAATGGCCTCTTTCTGCATCGTAGGCATGCTATGATTCTGTTTAGGACTAACTTTTCTCTGGAGTTAAAGTGGTCCGCAGTAGCATGCTCTTCCAGCCTATTTGAAAAAGTTGCTTTAAGATTTAAAAGGATCTTTTGTTATACTGTTGAATAGTTTGGAGTCTGAATGATTGTGGGAACAATTTACAAATTGTCATCAGTAGAACTAATGTTCAACTAATTTCGGAGCTATCCATGATCTGACCTCGATGCACTGTTGATGATTGTTCCAACACTGACCGATGTCCCTGCGAAGCTGAACAGCAACGTGCACTCACTCCAAGGACCCATGCACAGTAATTGGTGTGCCCTTCACGACACTGACTTCCAGTTTCAGAAATTGCTACTGAGCACAGATCTCAGAGGGCCATGTGGAAGAAAAAAACATGATGCAAAGGTGCCAGTGTTGGACTGGTGTGGGCAAGTTCAAAAGTTACATGACACCAGGTTATAGTCCAACAGGTTTATTTGAACTCACAAGCTTTCGGGAAGCTGCCCTTTCACCAGATGAAGGAGCAGCGCTCCACAATCTTGTGAGTTCACATAAATTTGTTGGACTGTAACCTGGTGTTGTGTGACTTCTGACAAAGAAAAAAGTTACTAGGAATGCTGCCGTTGACTGTTTTATACTAACTATCTGTCTTCTCTTCCAATCTATTCCTTCTGCACATTGATGACACTTTCTACTCTTCTCATCGAATGATAGAATGATACAGCTTGGAAGGAGACCATGTGGCCCATGCCTACACATTCAAAGTGCAATACAATTCATTCCACTAACCTGCTCTTCCCTATTGCTCTGCTTCAAGTCCTTATCAATTTCACTTTTGGAAGTTATTATTGTATCTGCTTACATTATCCTTTCAGGCAGTGCCTTTCAGATCATTACAAGTCATTATGTAATTTGTTTCAAGTTGTTACCTCTGTTTCTTTTGTGAAATATTTTAAATCTGTGCCTTTTGGTCACCTCCACATATGCAATGGAAATCAAGGCAACTTACTTTATTTAAGCCCTTTTATGATGTTGTACACCTCTATCTAAACTCCTTTAATCCCTGTTGCTCTAAGGGGAACCCCTTCCGGTTTCCTCAGTTTTTTTTGAACAACTTGAGGATAGACAAGTCCCCCGGGCCTGACGGGATATATCCTAGGATTATGTGGGAAGCAAGAGAGGAAATTGCAGTACCGTTGGCAATGATCTTCTCGCCT
>NC_057736.1:28084596-28112674 GCF_004010195.1 Chiloscyllium plagiosum
TTTACATAGAACTGGCCAAAGATACGTTTTCCCTGTAGAGATCATCACCCACTTTAGACAAAGGAATGTGTTTGCTTGACGTCTTATTAGCACTAGTAAGAGTTGCAAGCTGCCTTAGTATTGTAACATGGAGAAAAACAAATCACATTATGAAGTTTGGGCTGAGTGTTGTTTACCTGTCATTTTTAATGCTGTTACAAATTTGCAGTGCTTATCTTTAAATGCTTGCTCTTGAAGCTCGAATCAGATCGAGTGTTGAGGGGTGACATTCTAGAAGTTTTGATATCATGGGAGGCATGGATAGGGTGAATAGCCAAAGTCTTTTTCAGAGGATAGGAGAGTCCAAACATAGATGTCGTAGTTTTAAGGTAAAAATGAGGAAATTCAAAAGGGACAAATGGACAACGCTTTCACACAGAGGGTAATTTGCTTATGGAATGCGCTGCCCGTGGGAGTGGTAGAGTCGGAATCATTGGCGACCTTTAAGCGGCATTTGGATAGGTACATGGATGGGTACTTAATCTAGGTTAGAAGTTCGGCACAACATCGTGGGCCGAAGGGCCTGTTCTGTGCTGTATTGTTCTATGTTCTATGTTCTCTTCAGACAGCCCAAGTCTTTAATTCCTACTATCAATTGAATAAACCTCCTTTACACTTCCTCATTAAAACCTTGACATCTTTCTGAAAGTGTGGCACCTAGAACTGACCACAAGCTCCAAATGAGGCTTAACCAACGTTGTACTTTGTGGCCCTATGAATGAAGCCAGGGGTTCTATCTACCTTTCGAATGCGTTCTCATCTTATCCAGCCGCCTTCAATGACTTGTATGTATACATACCTTGTTTCTGCATCCACTTTGTAGTTCATATCGCCTCCCTGATTCTTCTGACCAAACACAATTACTTCGCACTTCCCTGTGATAAATTTCAGCTGAGTAATTCACCAGCTTTCTGCCAGATTCCATCCTTCCTACTCTTTCATACATTTCTGAATTCTGAGTCATCTGAAAACTTTGAATTTATGTCCTGTATATACAGACCACTAATATTTCATTAACAGCAGTGATCCCACCACTGCACGTTCCTTCTATTCTGAAAAAAAAACAACCATTGACTGCTTTCTGTCCTTTCAGCAATTGTGTATTGATGCAGGTGCTACTACTCCTTTGACATGGAGCACACCAATTCTGTTAACATGTTTGTTATGTGATATTTTATCAAATGCCTTTTCACTGATGGTTCCACTACATTTAGATCAAATTTAGACATAAGCCTCTTGACATTCCACTGTACAATAGCTGAATGACATTTAACTTGTTCCCATGTCTGTCAATATGACAACTTTGCAAAGACATAGGGATAAGGTTTTATCTTGGCATTTAGGTGGCAATGTGGTAAAGTAATGATCAGGATGAAAATCAGATGTTCTCTTTAAGAGTGGGTGATCTACCCTGCTACCTTGTTATCCAGTTGGCAAAGTTAAACATGACATTGACATGGTATTTATGACTCTTGAGAAACTCAAAAGCTCCTACATCTTATCCTTTACGGTTCCATAGTTAGCTGATCTGCATATATTACCAATTTTTTATTTGATAATGTATTTAACACCAGAAACATAGAAACAAAGAAAATAGGAGCAAGAATAAGCCATTTAGCCCTTCGAGCCTGCTCCATCAGTTAATTAGATCATGGCTGATCATCTAGGCAGTTGGTATCTTTTTCTTTATTGGTCAGAGTACTGAGTATGGGAGTTGGGAGGTCATGTTGCAGCTGTATAGGATGTTGGTTAGGCCACTTTTGGAATATTGTGTGCAATTCTGGTTTCCTTCCTACTGGAATGATGTTGTGAAACTTGGAAAGGTTCAGAAAAGATTTAAAAGGATGTTGTTAGGGTTGGAGGATTTGAGCTATAAGCTGGGGTTTTTGTTTCCCTGGAGCGTCAGAGGCTGAGGGGTGACTTTATAGAGGTTTATTAAATCATTAATGGCATGGATAGGACAATTGGACAAAGTCTTTTCCCTGGGTGGGGGAGTCCAGAACTAGAGGACAGAGACTTAGATTGAGAGGGGAAAGATATAAAAGAGATAACTTTTTCATGCGGAGGGTGGAACGTGTGTGGAATGAGCTGCCAGAGGAAGTGGTGGAAGTGCAACATTAAAAGGCATTTGGATGGGTATATGGATAGGAAGAGTTTGGAGGGATATGGGCCGGATGCCGGCAGGTGGGACTAGATTAGGTTAGGATATCTGGTCGGCATGGATGAGTTGGACTGAAGGGTTTGTTTCCATGCTGTACATCTCTATGACTGTATAACCCAGTACTGTGTTCGTGCTTTCTCCCTGAATCTTTCATCCTTTAGCCCCGAGAATTATATCTAACTTCTTCTTGAAAACAATCAATGTTTTGTCTTCACTGTTTTCTGTGGCAGAGAATTCCACAGGCACACCATCCTCTGGGTGAATAAATTTCTCCTCACCTCAGTCCTAACTTGCCTACTCTGTATCCTTTGACTGTGATGCTTTGTTCTGGGTTCTGGACTCGAAGTCAGATAAGTAAGGGCTGAATTTCCAAGACAGGAGTTAATCACATAATCTGTACTGCTATTTCAGTATTGTCCTAACAGTGCTGTACTGCTCCATTTCGGATGAAGTTTCCATTTGATTATTCAGCTGAATGTAAAAGATTCTGCAGTGATGCCCAGTGTGACACATTGTGACACCTGGCCTACCCCAGTTTCTGGTAAAGAAAACTCTCTGCTTTAAAACTTTTGTCCTTGTTTTCAAACCCCTGCCACTCTATATGTCCTACATGTCACCAAGATAGCAGTGCTCTTCTAATTCTGGCTTTTTAAGCACCTGTGATTTTAATCAACCCAATATTGGTGGTTCTACCTTCAGCTAAATAAGGCAAAATAAACTCAAGAATTCCATCCTGAAACCTCTTTGTCTGTTTACCTTGTTTTCCTGCTTTAAAACATAAAGTGACTTTTTTGACCAAGAATTTGATCATTTTTTCCCCTATGTCCTATAACTCTATAGGTGGCCCAGTATCATGTTTTCTTTTATAATGCTTCTGTACACAGCTTCAGTCAAGTACAGTTTCCAATCTAATTCAGTGCAAAAATTGCATTCAGCAAGCTCAGTTTTCTAGTTCATGCCTGCAATCATTTTGTGTTGTTTGATTTTGTTTCTTCAAGGAAAGGACTGTGGAACTGAATTTTGCTTAAGGATTCTGCTTCAATTCAAAGTAAAACACCACGACCTTAAAAGCTATAGATGACAGGCTTTGAAGAACATGAATTAAAGTTATCTGAGCCAAATTCTGGGGTGCCACAAGTCTTGGTCTATTTTAAATTGAGGCAATGATATTTTGTTTCATCCCACACAGATTATTCAGGAGAAGGAGGCACATTTAAACAATTAGCCATCTCATGGTAGCAATATTTACGTCCACTGTGGTGAGGAAGATTCTCACAATTAGCAGAAGAGGAAATTGGTTAATTAACTTTTGAAAGTTCAGACAGAAGTTTAGGAGATCAATCTAGAGCATAAGGCAGCCAAACATAAGTACTGTAAATGTATTTATGGAAAGCATTGGGGTATATGTTTTATTACTTTTTTCATTATTTAAGCTACTTTTGAGTTAAGTCAATGTAATCTACTTTAAGTGTGGTTTTGCATCTTGATCTGATGTTTATAAAGTAAAGCTGTTTAATATTTTTTACCTGTATTTAATTCAACAAATGTTTCTCATTTTGAAAAAAATGCATATGTCTGTGATTGAGCTCATGCGAAAGACACAGGTTGGGATTTTCCCTCGGCAGACTGAAAGGTTGATGTTGTAGCAACATGATAGCAGAAAGCTTTGGGAACAAAGATGAATGGATTCCAACCGCCAGGGTTTTTTGATATTCACTTGTGGGAGGTGGGCAACATTGGCTGGGCTGGCTGTGATTGCCTGCCACTGGTTGCCCTTGAGAAAATGTTGGTGAGCTGTCTTCTTGAACTGCTGCAGTCCATTTGATGTAGGTAGACTGAGAAGGCCATTAGGTAGAGAGCTCTATGATTTTGTCCCAGTGACAGTGAAGGAACGATGATATATTTGGAAGTCAGGATGGTGAGTGGCTTGAAGGGAAACTTGCAGCTGGTGGTTTTCCCATGTATATGATGCTTTTGTCCTTCAAGATGGTAGTGGTGATATCTAATGTGCTGTCTGAGGAGCCTTAGTGATTTTCCACAGTTCATCTAGTAGATAATACAAACTGAAATCAGTGATGGAGGGAGTGGATGTTTGTGGATGTGGTGCCAATCAGGCAGATTGTTTTGTCCTGGATAGTGTTAAGCTTCTTGAGCTGTACTCATCAAGGCAAACGGGGAGTATTCCATCACCCTCTTGACTTGTACCTTGCAGATGGTGGACAAAGGGTTCAGGAAGTGAGTTACTTGCTGCAGTATTCCTAGTCTCTGGCCTGCTCTATCTAGTGTATTCTAACTGTGCTCATCCTTCTCCTTTGCACCTTGTGATATGCAGCTTTGTGCCTTCTTTGCAAGGTTGCTCTAGGATTCTAATGGCCTTACATGATGGTGATGACCTTATCAAGCTTAATCTTGCCCCTCTGGGACAGGATGCCCTGACTCAACTATTGATGGCCAGCAGTGCCAAAAGAAAATACTCATTGCTGGAACTATAAGGAAGGCCCCAAGAGACAATCCATGGATACTAGACGTGTAAACAAATCTGGCCAGTTACAGGTCTCAATAATCCTAAGGGCTGGTGAGTTGGCTAGTACTTTCACTGGTCTATCCTAATATAGATGAAAACTTGGTGGTGGGCTGGCCACCTGTTTTACTTGATTGCTGATGAGGTGGAAGGTGCCCTAACATCTGCTTCTTGTTTTATGAAGAGACAAAAAACAAATTGCAGATGCTGGAATCCAAGGTAGACAAGCAAGAGGCTGGAAGAACACAGCAAGCCAGGCAGCATCAGGAGGTGGAGAAGTCCACACTTTGGGTGGTAACCTTTCTTCAGGACTGGGGATGGTTGTAAGTAAAATTACCAGAAGAACTGATATCTAGTAAGTTTAGAATGAAATAAAACACTGCAGTTTATAAAGACAGTCAATGAATATTACTTAGGTAAAAACAATGACTGCAGATGCTGGAAACCACATTCTGGATTAGTGGTGCTGGAAGAGCACAGCAGTTCAGGCAGCATCCGAGGAGCAGTAAAATCGACGTTTCAGGCAAAAGCCCTTCTATTCCTGGTGAAGGGCTTTTGCCCAAAACGTTGATTTTACTGCTCCTCGGATGCTGCCTGAACTGCTGTGCTCTTCCAGCACCACTAATCCAGAATGAATATTACTTGCCCATTACTGCCTTGCCTATACAACTATTTGTGTGTGTGTGGGTAGGTATCTACAGCATATCCAAATGTGTCTTGGATGCAAACATTCCAACAGGAGTCATTGATTAGAGATGAGAAGTGAGAGATTTTCTACTTTCTGGTCAGGATGTGTTAAAGTGGCTTCACCACCTTACCATACCTACTGAGATCACTAAGTTCATGGAGATCAAGGATGAAATCTCAAAAAGTAACCTGGTCCCACACTGGCAGATAACTTAAGATAACTGAGCATGTTGAGGCTTCATGAGTGAACTCGTTGCTGTGCTTAAAACTGGAATGACCTACTGGAGCACAGAACAAGGGAATCATTTAGATTTTTCTCAGTACCCAATTCACGCCATGAGCCAAGCAGCAGAGCTGGGAAATCAGGTGATATTCTATTTCATCAGAATGCCCTTGCTTTTTGGACCATTTAACATCTGGTTGGGCTTAGGGTAACTCGCTGAAGTTACTTCCCAAAGTAGGTGGGAGCTGCATTAACTTATGCAAAAGTGAGTGGGATGGTGCTGTGTTGTACCCTGGCCCAGAGATCTTCTGCACATGGAGACTTCACCTAAACAATGGAACTTGGCAGGAAGTGAGTTCAGGCAGACCCGAGGATGTGATGGCTTGTTCAGAGGCCTACTGGTTTTAAGGCTAGGAACAATTGGTCTTTTAAAGCCTCAATCATATAGATGATTAGGGCAGTGTCGCAATGAGAAAGGCAAAGAAACTCCACAACAGAGTGCAGCAAAACTCTGATTGTGCGTACTTTTTAGCATCTTCAGTTGGGCATCTTTAGATAAGATAATGGATTTTCTCACATTTTTGCCAGTGAGCTAATCAACAAAATTTGTTACTATGTCAAAATATCCTCACATTTGTTATTCAGATAATACTTATCCTATCATGGAGGGATATAGTTACATTCAACAACAACTTGTATTTAAATAGTATCTTTAGTAGAATAAAACATTTTGCAGGAGCTTTATCAAACTAAATTTGACACTAAGTCACATAAGAAGATAGGCAGTGTAATAGCTCCACAGAGGTCAGTATCGTGTCAACAATTTACCCTTTACCTACATGTGTATAGTACTTGACACTGGTCCAGGTTCCTCACAGCCAGCTCTCAGAATGAACAGAATCTCTGACATTCCCATTTTTTTTTTTAGAGCACATTCCTATTTAATTTTTTCTTTTTTTTTCTTTTTAATCCCTTGTTTCTTTTTTTTTCCTTTTTTTAATTTTAACCCCCACACTACCACCTAAGTGCGGTAGTGCTTATTTTTTCCTCAGCACCCATGGTGTGTGTGTGTGCAGGTGTGAGACACAGTGAATCCCTTGTTTCTCTTCTTTTCCACCAGGAATATAGGAAAACACCCGGGTGGCCAGTGACAAGCGCTGCCCTTCACATCAAAGGACAGTGCTGTGTGATCAAACAGTGAAGGGGAGGGCAGGGATTAAATCAAAATAGAGTTGGAGGGAGAAATGATGCACTCCACTCCCTGCGGCGCCCACCTCTCCCTGAACAACTCCAGGGTGTTGGTGGACACCGCGTGCTCCTTCTCCAAGGACACCCGGGCTCTAACGTAACCGCGGAAGAGGGGCAGGCAGTCGGCCCTAACGACCCCCTCCACGGCCCGCTGCCTGGACCTGTTGATGGCCAGTTTGGCCAGGCCCAGGAGCAGACCCACGAGGAGGTCTTCAGACCTGCCCTCCCTCCTCCATACCGGGTGCCCAAAGATCAGGAGCGTGGGACTGAAGTGCAGCCAAAAACAGAGGAGAAGGTTTTTAAGGAAATCAAAAAGGGAGTGCAAACGCCCACACCCAATATATACATGGTCCACGGACTCCACAGCGCCACAGAACAAGCAGTTGGACTGGGAGTCCGTGAACACCGCAATCTGCGGTTGCAGGGGACTGCTGCGTGCAGCGACATTCCCATTTATATCTGTCATGCAGGGCTCCTTGGTAGGATCAGGTTAATAGTCCCAATCAGGGAACCCATATTCTATGAGGTCTAATTGGTTGACCTCATTACAATCACTACACCCTTCTCCCTATAAGTCTGGGGAAGTAGGTCTGATTTTTTTTTGTAGCCTCTCTCGGAGGGGGGAAGGTTTCGCACCTGGTCTGGTTCCTCAGATGCAGCCTCAGATACAGGCAGCTTGTACCGAACCATTGTCTGCCTCTTGTGCATGGAGTATCTTGGAGAACTTCATCCACTTCTCCAGGCAGTAAAGACATTGAGGCTTTGACGACCACTGAGTCCATCTCATACTCCAGGTTTCTTTGACACTAGATGAAGGGGGAGAACCCATGAGTCCTGAAAGCATTTCCAGCTGCTCTGAGGGGCTGGGTAAGTTTTCCTCCTGCCCCATTTGCAAGTTTGCAGCTTTCATGGGGTCCAAGTGCTTGTTCAGGAGCGCTTCACCTACCCAAACTTTGTATGTTACGGGACCTGACCTGCATTGATCGTGTCTCCTATCCATGCAGGGCCATTTCTCCTGGTTTTGGCACCAAATTTTGTTCCCTGAAGTAGCAGAGTCTTGTGTCCAGCATTGATATTCCTGATACTGTTTCATCCTCCCTCCCAGGTCCGAGAAGATCAGATTTAACCTGGTGTGGAGTCTTCTCCCCATTAGCAATTCTGCTGGCAGTATGAGGGGTAATCCAATAATTAAATAGGAACCAGGGCAATTTGGTATCGAGTGAAGTTGTAGGCTGTTTCTTTAAGCCTGCATTTAAAGGTTGAACTGCTCTTTCTGTCTGACCATTGGACAATGGATGGTATGGAGCAGTCCTTATATGCTGAATAGGACTCAACTTTAAGAAACAGTCGAATTCCCTGTGACCAATTCTTCTGGCAGCCCATGTATTGCGAAAGATGTTTGCAGCTTTTCTATCGTCATCCCTGCATTTGCAGAATGAACACTGTACATGTCCATTCAATTTGAATGGGTATCGACAATGACTAAGAATGCTGAATCCATGAAAGGGCTGGCATAGTCAACGTGCAACTGAGGCCAAAATTTACCCAGCCATTCCCATGAATGTGGGTTAGCTGCTGATGGTAATGTTTGTCTCTTTTAGCACCCTGGACACTCTAGCCCCACCAATGTGGCTATCTCTGCATTCATTCCTGGCCAAGAGTGTAGTGCTGGAAAACCCAGCCGGTCAGGCGGCATTCAAGGAGCAGAAAAATTGATGGTTTGGGCAAAAGCCCTTCATCAGGAATCCTGGAATCCTGGATAATGAATCAGGATTCATTCCTGGCCACCAGACATATCTTCCTGGGAGAAAGTGAGGACTGCAGATGCTGGCAACCAGAGTCAAAAAGTGCAGCGCTGGAAAAGCACAGCAGGTCAGGCAGCATCCAAACGAGCAGGAGAATTAACATTTTGGGCATAAGCCCTTCAATGATATTCCTGATGAAGGGCGTTTGCCCAAAACATTGACTGTCCTGCTCCATGGATGCTTCCTGACCTGCTGTGTTTTTCCACCACCACATGTTTTGACTCTTTGTTTCTCCTGGACAGTATTCCAACTTGTAATCATATCCATTTACAGTGAGAGCCCACTGCTGAATTCAACCTGAAGCAATGGGCAGCATGGCCTTGTCCTCTTTGAGTATTCCTAGAAGGGGTTTGTGGTTTGTTACTGTTACAGATTTACATCTGTAAAGGTACTGGTGGAACTTTGTCACACCGAAGATAATCGCTAAACCTTCCTTCTCTGTCTGGCTGTATTTGCACACTGCATCAGCCAATATCCAGGAAGGATATGCTATTCGGTGTTCCTCTCCATTGAGCTATGTGTGAGCCAACACTACCCATATCACATGGTGGGGGGGCACCATATGTGAGCACCTCATCTCGCTAGGAATGGTAGTGTGCCAACACCTTAGACGATGATAATTGTTTCTTCACTTCCCTAAAGACTGCATATTGTCTACAAGACCTTCTCCATGGCTGACCCTTTTTCAATAGCAGATGTATGGGTGCCAGGGTGGAAGCCAGAATATATATGAACTTTCCACAATAATCCACCAATCCAAGAAAAGACCCATGCTCTCAAATGGATGTGGGAGCTGGGGCACCTTTGATCACCCTCACTTTATCTTCCAACAGGTGTAACCCAGTTTTGTCGACACTGTAGCCCAAGTAGTGTAATCCGGGGTGCCTGGAACACACATTTGTCTTTCCTAAGGTGTAAGCTTACCTTGGAGAAATGTCTAAGGAGTATGTCCAAGTTCTCTAAGTGCTTTTTATTGGTCTTCCCTGTTATTAGCACATCATCCAGATAAATGGTGACCCAGGGTAGACCTTGTAAAATGTTCTCCATCATCCGCTGAAAAATGGCATCGGCTGATGATATACCAAATGGCAGCCTTATATATTGGTACAAACCCTAATGGGTATTAATCGTAACATACTTCTGTGAATCCTCACCTAACCGCAAATGCAAGTACACATTGACTCATGTGTAGCTTTGTGAAGGAGTGCACCCCCCAACAGCTTTGTGTATAAATCCTCTATGCGAGGGATTAAGTACTCAGCCAGCTGTGAAAAGTGGTTGACCATTTATTTCAAATCTGCACAAAGGTGCACATACCATCCAGCTTCACAATCAGTACAACCAGTGTTACCCATTCCACAAACTGTACTGGTCTGATAATTCCTTTGATTTCCAGCTTCCTGATTCCTGTCAGTTCTTTTGTCCATAAGGCAAATGGCTCTGGGTGGGCCTTGCAGAATCATGGAATTGCTTCCTGGTCAACATGCAAGGTGGTCTTGGCTACTTTGATAGTCTCTAGACCTTCCTGAAAAACTTCTGGGTCTTTAATTAGGACTTCACTGAAACAGCCATTTTTTTAATGACCAAGCCAGTTATAGTGCCTGTTTGAAGTCCATTTGGGCTTCTGCTAATAAGTGCTTTGCATGGTTACATCATTAATTCCACATACTGAATGGTCTTTCAGCATCTCATTATGAGTTAAACAAAGTCATATGCCTCTGCCAGTCGGCTTAACCTCATCAAAAATCCTAACATGGATCCCACTCTTGTTGCCACTCAAATAACTCTACATAGGTGTATTTTGTTACCTTTATTTACCTGTGTATAGTACTTGACGCTGGTCCAACTTCCTCAGAGCCAGCTCTCAGAGTGAACAGAATCTCTGACACTCCTGTTTATATCTGTCAGCCAGGGATCCCTAATCAGACCAGATTAATAGCCCCAATCAGGGAACTCATATTCTATGTGATCCACCTAGCTTACCTCGTTACAATACTACAGGTGGTTTAAACTCGGTCAAAAGTTATGTTTTAAGGAGCATCCTTAGGAAGATGGAGAAGTAGAAAGATGGAGTGTTTAGGCAGGTAATTCCAGAGTTTAGGACCAGCTGAAAGCACAGTCACCAACAATAGAATGAAGAAAATTAGAACTGCATAACAGGCCAGAAATCTTATAGCGATCTCATAGGGGCCTGTGTTGGTGAAAAGGACCATATCAAAGCAAATAGAATTCTGAGTTTTTTCGTAGAGAGTTAACTGGCACAAGGTCAATAAGATTAAGCAGGTGAATGCGTGGCTCAAAGATTGGTGTGGGAAAAATGGATTTAAACTCATGGGACATTAGCATCAGTACTGGGGAAGAAAGGACATGTTCCAATGGGATGGTCTTCATCTGAACCATGCTGAGACCAGAATCCTAGCAAATCACATACTAAGTTGGTGGGGGAGGGTTCAGTAAAAGGCAAAATTAGAAAACCCAAATTAAAGGAGGAGGTAAGAGTGCAGAACTCAGGAGAGATTATTAAAATTTCCAGCACAGACACAAATAGGACAGAGTATCAGGAAAGGGTTAGCAATCAAACTTCAAGCACACGGGACAAATGAATGACAATGAGAAGATGGACGGTTAATACAGGACTGAAGGTATTATATCTGAATGCACACAGTATAAGGAATAAGGTAAATGAGCTTGTGGCACAGATCGAAATTGACAGGTATAATGTGGTGGGCATTACAGAGACGTGGCTGCAAGGAGATCAGGATTGGGAGCTGAATACTCAAGGATATACATCCTATCGAAAAGATAGGCAGGTGGGTAGAGGGAGTGGGGCTGCCTTATCAGTAAGAAATGAAATTAAATCAATAGTAACAAACAAAGAAGGGTCAGATGGTGTAGAATCTGTGTGGGTAGAATTGAGGAACCACAAAGGTTAAAAAAAACATAGTTGGAGTTATGTACAGGCCTCCAAATAGTAGTCATAGCTGGGCTGCAAGATACACCAGGAGATAGAAAGGCAAAGTTACAGTGATCACTGGGGATTTCAATATGCAGGTGGACTGGGAAAATCAGGTTGGTAGTGGATTGCAAGAAAAGCAATCTGTGGAGTGTCAATGAGATGGCTTTTTGGAGCAACTTGTGGTGGAGCCCTGCAGGGACAGGCAATACTGGATTTAGTGTTGTGCAACGAGGCAGACCTAATAAGGGAGCCTAAGTGAAGAAATCCTTAGGAGGCAATGATCATAATTTGTTTGAATTTACTCTGCAATTTGAGAGGGAGAAGATAGAATCAGAAGTAATGGTATTACAGCTGAATAAAGGCAAAGACAGAGGCATGAGGAGGAGCTGGATAGATTTGACTGGGAGAGGAGCCTAGCAGGAAAGACTCTGGAACAGCAATGGTGGGAGTTTCTGGGAGTAATTCAGGAGACACAGCAGAAATTCATCCTGAGGAAAAAGAAACATGGTACAGGGAGGATGAGGCAACTGTGGCTGATGACACAAGTCAGGGATAGCAAAAAAACAAAAGAGAAAGCAAATAATGTGGCAAAGGGCAGTGGGAAACAAGAGGACCAACAGAGAACAACAAGAAAAAGAAATAAGGAGGGAGAAGATTAAACATGAGGGTGAGCTATCCAGTAATATAAAGGAAGACTGGAAGAGTTCTTTAAATATATAAAGGACAAAAGAGAGGCAAAAGTGGACATTGGCTGCTGGAAAATAACGCTGGAGAGATAGTAGAGGGGAACAAGGAAATGGCTGAGGAACTGAATAGTTACTTTGTGTCAGTCTTCATGGTGGAACACATGAGTAATATCTCAAAAATTCAAGACAGCGAGGGGGGGAGAACTGAGTATGGTGGCCATCATGAAGGAGAAGGTGTTAGAAAAACTGAATGGTCTAAAGGTGGATAAATCACCTGGACTGCTGAACAACACCCCACAGTTCTCAGGGAGGTAGCTGAAGGGATAGTGGAGGCATTAGTGGTGATCTTTCGAGAATCGTTAGAATCAAGAAGTGTCCCAGAAGGCTGGAAAATTGCTAATGTGACATCCCTGTTTAAAAAGGGAGTAAGGCAAAGATGGAAAATTACAGACTGAGTTGCCCAACTTCAGTCGTGGGTAAGATCCTGGAATCCATTGTGAAGGATGAGATTTCTGAATACATGGAAGTGTATGGTAAAATAGGGCAAAGTCAGCATGGTTTCATCAAGGGGAGGTCATGCCTGACAAATCTGCTAGAATTCTTTGAGGAAGAAATCAGCAGATTAGACCAAGGAAAGATAATGGATGTTATCTACTGGACTTCATGAAGGCATTTGACAAGGTGCCGCACAGGGGGCTACTGAGTAAGGTTCAGGCTGATGGTGTTAGAGGCAAGGTGCTAGACTGGATAGAAGCTTGGCTGTCTGGCAGAAAGCAGAGAGTGGTGATGAAACGGCCTTTCTCAGGATGGTAGCCGGTGATAAGTGGTGTTCCACAAGGCTCAGTGTTGGGACCACAGCTTTCACTTTATACATTAATGATCTAGATGAAGGAACTGAAGGCATTCTGGTTAAGTCTGCAGATGATACAGATAGGTAGAGGGACAGGTAGTATTAAGGAGGTGGGGAGGCTGCAGAAAGATTTGAACAGGTTAGGAGAGTGGGCAAAGAAGTGGCAGATGGAGTACAATGTGGGAAAATATGAGGTCATACACTTTGGTAGGAAGAATAGAGGCATGGACTGTTTTCTAAATGGGGAGAAAATTCAGAAGTCTGAACTACAAAGAGACTTGGGAGTTCTAGTGCAAGATTCTCTCAAGGTAAACTTGCAGGTTGAGTCAGCAGTTAGGAAGACAAATGCAGTGATGGCATTTATTTTAAGAGAATTTGAATATAAAAGCAGGGATGTACTTCTGAAGCTATATAAGGCTCTGGTCAGGTCACATTTGGAGTATTGTGCACAGTGTTTGCTCCTATATCTCTGGAAGGATGTACTGACCCTGGAGCATATTCAGAGGAGGTTCATGAGAATGGTCAGGAATGAAAAGCTTAACATATGTTTGAGCAATTTGAATCTATACTTGGAGGTTAGAAAGATGAGGGGGACCTAATTAAAACATACAGAATACTGAATGGCCTGGACAGAATATGTTGGGAAGATGTTTCCATTAGTAGGACAGACTAGGACCCGAGGACATAACCTTAGAGTAAAGGGAAGACCTTTTAGAACAGAGATAAGGAAAAACCTCTTTCAGCCAGAGAGTGGTGAATCTATGGAATTCATTGCCATGGAAGGCTGTGGAGGCCTGGTCATTGAGTATATTTAAGACTGAGATAAATAGGTTCTTGAGTATCAAGGGGATCAAGGGTTACAGGGGAAAAACGGGAGAATGGAATTGAGAAACTTACCAGCCATGACTAAATGGCGGAATTGACTTGATGGGCTGAATGGCCTAAGTTCTGCTCCTAAGTCTTATCGTCTTATGGTCTTCGTTACTGAATATAAAATAATTAGGGTGTATGAAAAGTATTCACCAAAAGCATATTCAATTGTGTATTGCTTGGCAAAGTTTTCAATGAATAGATTGGTCAAATTTTCCAACAAAGGACTCAGCCCACTGTTCAATTCTTCTAACCAACATTTACCCATTTCTGTTGAAGCCATCACCACTGTTTCTACTTCTGCATTTTTAATCCTAACAACCCTCTTCAATGTTAAAAAAACCTACCAAACTCTCCCTTAAATTTTTTAACAATTATTTTAAGTTGCAAACTGATTTACCTTTCAGTTGCAAACTGATTTACCCCCTCATCCTTCTAACCTCCAAGTATAGATTCAAATTGCTCAAACATATGTTAAGCTTTTCATTCCTGACCATTCTCATGAACCTCCTCTGAATATGCTCCAGGGTCAGTACATCCTTCCAGAGATATAGGAGCAAACACTGTGCACAATACTCCAAATGTGACCTGACCAGAGCCTTATATAGCTTCAGAAATGCATCCCTGCTTTTATATTCAAATTCTCTTAAAATAAATGCCATCACTGCATTTGTCTTCCTAACTGCTGACTCAACCTGCAAGTTTACCTTGAGAGAATCTTGCACTAGAAGCTATTTACCTCAACTTTACCCTTTATATATTTGGAATACCCCTTTTGGTTATGTTTATACCACTCTCATTTCTAATGAAAACAGATTGAATTCTCTAACCTTTCCTCAGAAATAAAGTTGTGTCTCCTTTCAGCTTAGTGAACCTCTTCAGTAATCTTTCCTTTACCTTGATATCCTTTTTAAAACTGGGTGCAAAATTATCTGCAGCTTAAGTAATCAATTCTATATGCTGAGCATTACTTCTGAGTTTCTGTCCATCATGATTATATTTCAAAAGTCCTTCTTTGGGACATTGTAAAGTTGTGAAAATACTTCACAAACGTAAGTTCATCCTTTCTTTCATTTACTCAATGTCCTTATTTCTAAAAGAAGAAACCTGTGTGCTTTATTTTTAATTCAGCTTTAATAACTTACCTTTCATTTTTAAAGATTTGAATATGATAAAGAAAATAAGCTGCACAGGACAGTTCAGCCAAGAAAATCATCCTTATCCTTATGGTTCAAATGCCGAGAAAGCAATGAAAGATGGCCACCTATTTCACTTTTCAGTAGGGTTTTAAGATTTTAGTCATCACATTATAGTTGCCTTTTGGTTTTAAAAATACATATGCCATATGTGATGGCGTTAGTTGCATGGAATATTTATCATATTTCATTGAGATGACATCACATCAGCTTCTAATTACTAGAACTCTTTCATTTGAAAGATTGTTTGAAGAGATTGTTCAAAGCATAAACATGCTAAACCCACATCACACAACAATAGCCCAATAAGTACCCACACTGTCTCCAGCTGCACTGTACTCAAACCACAGAGAACTGCAGCTTACAACTAGGCTCATTAGATTCATCTTTTACCACTTTCCTTAATTCTTTCTCAGAATAATTTTTGCCGCATGTTATAAAGATTTTGACAACCCTTGAAATATTATTTATATACCCTAAATATAGATAACTCGCACATGACCAGGTTAAGAGGGTAATGTAGCCACCTTCTATATCAATCACTTGGCCTACATTATATGATTTTTTTTAACAAAGACAATAACAATAAGGCAACCTTTTAACATAACACATTAACATAAATTAAAACATGACCATTTGAAAAGCCTAAGCTGAAGATTTGAAAAGGACAAATGTATGGCTGAATGAAAAATGCTCAATTATTCATTAGTTACAGTAATGTTCGAGTCAATTTTCATTTGGACAGTGACTACCACCAATGGCGACAGTTGGAGATGATCAAACTTGATGATTGAGCCTCATTTACAAATGAGTGTGAGCTGCAAATTGCAATATTTATGGACAGCTTGACAATGGGATGAAGGGAAATCTGGGGAATCAATCACTGCTTAAGGCCAGCTGACACCTCCTAAAGGGGAGTAGAAATTTGTGATGAATGTGAAAAAATTGTTATGAAGCAACTGACACAATGTTGATGGCCATTTGATTGTATAATGGAGCTGCTTGATGAAGAAGTCAGTGCCAAAATGGAAATCTTGATTTGTTAGGCAGCAAGCATGGCACGAACTGGCAAAGTAAGTCAGCACCAACCCTGTATTCCCAGGATCTGCCTGCCCAATCTGAAAACGTTTAATGACATTTTGAGAACTTCCTAGAAAGATCTTTCTTAAAATCCCTCTCACAGAGAATACCATCCAACAACACCATTTCGTCATTCTCTCCAGACCTTCCCACGCTGCCGTACAAATTTCTCCCTCATTCACAATGGAAAATTTCTGGATATCCCCTTCTCCATAATCTCACATATTTGTTACCATTACCCTCAACCTCACAATGAGCTCCTTAACATTAGTCTTTGGGAAGAAGTAGGAATTTAGGACTTTGGAACAGGAGTTGCTTCTTTGTTGTGCTATTCCACAAGATAACATCTCATTGGGCTAGAATCTCAATTCCACCGCCCTATTGTCTCATATCCACCTACCCCCACCCCCAGTACTCACTTTAACTTTCTTGTCTATCAAAGATTTATTAAATTCAGCCTTGAATAAATTCTATGATCCAAGCTCTGCAGAAAAAACTTACACAGTCTGTCAATCCTCTGAGAGAGAGGTGGAAGGAAAAGTCTTCATCCTTGTCTTAAAAGGGAGACCTCCTAGTCTTAAACTCTGTCCCCAGTACCAGTCTCTACCACAGAAGAAAACACCCTCCCCATGTCCACTCTATTAAGTCCTCATTGGACCTTATATGTTTCAATATCAGCCCTCATTCTGTGAAACTTCATTGGATATAGGCCCAACATGCTCAACATTTCTTCTAAGATAAGCCCTGCATCCCAGGAATGAGTTAAGTGAATCTTCTCAACTGTTTCTAAAATCATTACATTTTTTTCAAGTAAGGAGGACAAAACTCCACACGGTACCCCAGAAGTAACCTCATCAATGCTTTGTACAGCTGCAAAAAAGTTGTTGGAGGGTGGAGGACTAAGAGAAAGGTTGAACAAGACTGGTAATGCAGGGACCGTGAAGGGGTTCTCCAGTGAAAGAGCTGCTGCTGAAAGGTTTTGGTTGATTGCTGGCATTGCTGCTTCTTCACATTTATATCACCCTCAGAATCTGACCCAATGATGGCACCATGTATTGCATCTGGTCTAGAGCAGGAAACTACTATGATACAGGACACTCTGAAATAAACCACTACATCTGTTCAGATAGGTTAATTATTGCTTGAGTACTCCAATGGTTTGCCCAGTGAAAGCTCTAGTTGACCTATGGATCTAGTTGTAGTGCAGTCTGGTGGCAAGAGAGTTTCATGGAGGGATCATAAACCAAGTATGCACGGATTTAATTTATCGAGCAGTCAAAATTTTGCTTACTATTCAGTGATAAAGAGTCGGGTTAGGGGGATGGAGGGATGGTGTAAGAAAAAAAGTGAAGTGACCACGGAATTGGATGGTGCACTATTGGTAATCACACAGCAGCTGCAAATTAATGGATAAAAACTGAAAGGACTGCGGATGCTGTAAATCAAAGACAAAAATAGATATTGCTTTGGAAAATCTCAGCAAGTCTGTCGGTATCTGTGGAGAGAAATCAGAGTTTATGTTTCAGGTTGAGTGACGGGTTCTGAGGAAGGGTCACTCAGTATTTGTGGCACTTACTACCACTGGAGTAATTGCCACCAAATATTAGTGTCATGGATTGACTTCCAAACTGGAGTTTTTTTTAGAAAAGCTAATCTCCCGAGACAGTTTATACTTTATAATGAATGCGTTCAGATGACATTTCTTTGTCTGCTATTTTGACAAAAATATTATCGAAATACAAGACAAGAAAATTAGGTATGATTTAACAGTCCACTTGCCTTAATAATGCACAAGACAATTGAACTGCTCTGGTTCTCTTTGGCTGTATATTTCTTTGCAGGTTTGAGGGGAGCCAGTTTCTGGAGATGTTGTAGCTGCTTATTTCAGTGTGTGTTTTTCTCTGATAAAGTCATTATGCTCGAAGCCAGCTGGGAAAGATACTTACACAGAAGATACATGTTAATACATTTTAAATACAAATATAGTTCATCAAATGTTTGGAATTGAATGAAGTAATAATAATAATAATATGCAAAAAGATTATACTCAAATTTTCTTTTATCTCTCAAACAGTCCCTACTCCCTCAGCCTATGGTATCAGAGTTAGCCAATGCACCTTTCCTAATGTGCATAAAGCTAAATTACCTCATTATTAACAAAAATGGTATTCTTTCAGAGCATCTCATTCTAATATTTTAGCCCATTTCAGCCTAAAACCTTTGGGTTTTTGAGAATGAGAATTTAACTTAAATAACTCAATGTCATTCCTGTGAAATGAATGGGATGATTGGCTGCTTTAGGACATTTAGCATTTCACCTTTGAATCTTAGGCGAATGTTAATACATGCCAATTTATGTGAAGTTAGACCAAATTAACATCAGGGACCCAGTGGGACAGCATTCTGCTGTCAAGTTGGTGTTGGTTAAATTCCTTTAAGTTGGAATAATATTGAGTTAGAAATGTGCTATACTAAAGCGTAATCCTTTGTAGCCCTTTGAGGCAAATCCTTTAACAAAGTTACTCGTTTTGAAAGAGGATATCCAAAAATAAAACAATTGACTAAAACAAGTAAAGAAAAAAAAATCACCTATATTTATGGTGTTTTGGACAGAGCTGTCAAGGAGGACAATATATTCTCCCCCCTCTTCCTGCTCTTGTCTTTGTGGCTACACTCCAATGGGTCAAATCCAGCTCTGATACAACAGCTTAAATTCTTCGCGCTTATCTGTAAGGTTCACTGCTTTTTCACTGCTGTGTAAGTCTGACACTGGGGAGAAAACACCCACACAATTCTTTCAACCGGGGAAAACAATCTTCTGTGAAATCAGCAACAACAGCAAGAAAAGAAAATAATAGCATCAGGGTAAGAGAATAGAAAGAGACTGGGTGTGGGCAGGATTTGAGAGCAACCGCCCTGTTCCACAGCTCCATTCCCACACTCACTGATGTAAATCACTTAACTGGAAGAAAAGCATCTTCCAAACAGTTATTTACCAATACATAATAATGAGATTCATTACAATCATATTATGATTGATCAATTACAGTGTCTCATTACTGTGCAATCACAATATTTCATTCCCACATTCTCTGCTGGTTCAGGGTATAGAGGTTGAGTTATTCACAGTCATTGCTCACAAAGATGTGTTAACTGTCTGTGTTTGTGTACTGAACTGAACTCGCCTAAAACTGCTATTAGTTTCCATACAAAAGTAAAATGAGTCTCTTCAGGCACAGCTTCTAGTTACACTGCTTCCTTCAGGAGTCAGTAAACTGGAAATAAAGTGCAGCAGTTAGCTAAATAGGATTATGCTTTGAGAACTGTTTCAGAAATTTCCATAACCTATAAACAGTACAAAGATGATATCAATAATATGCCTACAGCATATATCATATAACAAATACCTATGAACATGTTTTATCAAAAATAATGGATACCTTTGAGGGATAATGTCAGGGTTCTAATTGATGCATTGCTCTAAGGTTGTAAACTGCAAAAGAATAACATGAATGGCTTATAGCCATCACTTGAATTCTAAAATTAGATTATATCATTGACAATAGCCCTTGTGTTACTTTTATTACAGTATGTACATTATCCATTTAATACAGTGCAGCATCAGTATGACATTGTTTCATTTAATGTTGTGGTTTTGTTGTGGGTAGCAGCTGTCAGTGTAGATAGTGATACCAACTTATATTCCTGACCACTCGGAAGCTCTATTTCAGGACATAGACCATGACATGTTAAAGCTTTTGTACTAGTTCGTGAACAATGACAATCGTTTAGCAATGGCTTACAGACTTGGAGGACAATATTATTTTAAACATTGTAACATTAGCTGCCTAGAACACTCCAAGGCTGAGACGTAGGCCCCATGCTGTAGTTGGTTTCCTTCTCGCTGTCTCAGACTCTTAATCCGATTTGCCATAAATCTCATGAGCCATACTGTCTGCTGACTGAAGCTCTGAGACTCTGTGTTTTAAAAGTCAATCTTAACTCCGGATAAGTAAGATTGTAATGAGGGAGTTGGTAACATGGGCTGGCTCCATTTTATATAACTATACCTCTTATGCTGACATCCAAATCATTTAAATAAATGATGAAAGGTGACCAGTGGAGTGTCACAAAGATCGGTGCTGGGTCCACTACTTTTCATCATCTATATAAATGATTTGGATGTGAGCATAAAAGGCATAGTTAGTAAGTTTGCAGATGACATTAAAATTGGAGGTAAAGTGATCAGTGAAGAAGGTTCCCTCAGATTACAGTGGAATCTTGATCAGATGGGCCAATGGGCTGAGAAGTGGCAGATGGAGTTTAATTTAGATGAATACCAGGTGCTGCATTTTGGGAAAGCAAATCTTAGCAGGACATATATACTTAATGGTAAGGTCCTAGGTAGTGTTGCTGAACAAAGAGACCTTGGAGTGCAGGTTCATAGCTCCTTAAAAGTGGAGTTACAGGGAGATAGGATAGTGAAGAAGGCATTTGGTATACTTTCCTTTATTGGTCAGAGTATTGAGTACAGGAGTTGGGAGTCATGTTGCGGCTGTACAGGTCATTGGTTAGGTCACTGTTGGAATATTGGATGCAGTTCTGGTCTCCTTCTTATCGGAAAGATGTTATGAAACTTGAAAGGGTTCAGAAAAGATTTACAAGGATGTTGCCAGGGTTGGAGGGTTTAAGCAATAGGGAGAGGTTGAATAGGCTAGGGCAGTTTTCCCTGGAGCTTCAGAGGCTGAGGGGTGACCTTCTAGAGGTTTATAAAATTATGAGGGCATGAATAGGATAAATAGACAAACTCTCTTCCTTGGGGTGGGGGAATCCAGAACTAGAGCACATAGGTTTCGGGTGAAAGGGAAAAGAAATAAAAGAGACCTAAGGGGCAACTTTTTCACACAGAAGGTGGTGCGTGTATGGAATGAGCTGCCAGAGGAAGTGACACTTAAAAGGCATCTGGAAGGGTATATGAATAGGAAGGGTTTGGAGGTATATGGGGTGCTGGCAGGTGTGACTAGATTGGGTTGGGATATTGGGTCAGCATGGACAAGTTGGACTGAAGAGTCTGCTTCCTTGTTGTACATCTCTATAACTCTATGTTCCATTGCAGCCAATCAGATTTGAACATCACTGAATTTGGTGGCAGGTGATGCAGACTGATAAAAAAGGAATCTTATTAATAAATGCGCATTCGGATAACATAATGCACAAAGGACCATGATGGAATTTAAATCCAGGTGTGTGTATTTCCCATTGAGTGAACTAGTCAGGAAATCAGTGATGCCCTCGTCTTTTGTAAAATTCACCTATATTTATGGTGTTTTGGACAAAGCTGTCAAAAGGTACAATATGCCCTCCCTTCCTTCCTGCTTTTGTCTTTGTGGCTACACTCCAATGGGTCAAATCCAGCTTTGATACAACAGCTTAAATCCCTCTCACTTATCTGTAAGGTTCATTGCTTTTTCACTGCTGTATAAGTCTGATACTGGGAAGAAAACACCCACACAATTGTGAGCCTGAAGGTGAGACCACGTCTGGAGTATTGTGACAAGCTTTGGCTCCAGGACCAGAGGGCATAGTCTCAGAATAAAGAGGCACCAAAATAAGACTGAGATGAAGAGGAATTTATTCTGAGTGCTGCGAGTGTTTGGAACTCCTTGTCAATGAGAGCTCTGGGTGCAAAGTGCCATGTAACTGGCTAGTGGCTCAAAATGAAACTTTGGTGTCAAAAAATGAAGGGTTTCTTATTCATATGTCTGAGCATACTTGATATCAAGAGTTAAAACTGACCCTTTTGTCTTCACGGACATTACTCCACATGCCAAAACCTTCATTTTGATTTTGGCAATTTGCCTCTTTGACCAGAACACGACTTAGCAAACATTGATTTCACTTAAGAGACTAATTAGACCATTGAAAATGGGCTTTTGTTGATGTCTTCAGCCACTGGTTAAACAAGATACCAGGTAGATGGAAGGATTTTTTTGGATAATAACAACCAAATGACTGGTAATAAATACAGAAAATTTTGAATTTGGAAAATATATGATATTTAGCTGCTATCACATGTTCTTCACTCTCACAGGTCAAATACTTCCTGCGAGGAAGTTGTTTATGCTTGAGAAAATGTTGCAATAATTCAGAGGACAATTGCAATTATACAGAAATCTGTGCCCTGAAGTTTCCTTTCTTTTACTGGGGTTTGTTTTGTTACTGTAACAAAACATGAGGCCAGGGGATTGATGTCTGGATGTGAAGGACATGTGCTGGACAAAAGACTTTACACAAATTAAGTTTTAGTGTTGAATGGATTTGGATATGGCTGAGGTGCATGATACCATGTGAAAACTAACTGGAACAATAGTGAGTGATGTGAGTGTGTGGACCATCACTGTATTAAACTGAATCTCATCACTGTCTTTTTGTAAGTTGAAAATATGGTTTCTGTGCAGCAGTGTGTGACTTGAAATGTAAAAAATTGCTATAAGCATCTTCTATTTAGATTTAGATTTTGTTGGCAGTTGGTTAATTATAGGCGTTTTCCTGTTTTGTTTAAGGAGGGACTTCTTTTTAGTTTAGTGTCAGCTTGTTTTTAAGACCGGAACTGATGTTCTTTTTCATGACTAAACCTACAATTTGAATGTGGAAACCAACAATATCTGCCAAATCATGGAGTATACGTAAGAGCTGTTTAGTGAATTAGAAAGCCAGGAGATGTCAAATAATTCTGACAATTACTGAACGTCCAAACATAATGGGCTTAGTGACCTTAGGCATTAACAAAGCTGAAGTTTGAGAAACGAAGGATACTATTTCACTGAAACCAATAAACTTTTTCTCTTTTAAACTCTGACACGGGTTGTATTTAACAACTGTTGGAAAATATAACTTCATAACCTTCTCTACAATCACTACTTTGTGGATTAGAAATCAGATCCTCCTGTTATACACTTTGAAGCAACAGTAATCCCTTCTGTTTAATGACACTGGCTTTATTTACTGCAATAATAGTGGAAATCAGATCTGCACTACCTGTACTTGGAGGTACAGAACTCTCACGGTTTGCAAGTTGTGTCACAAAGGAAATTTGAAATGTTAAGTGGAATCTTTTGCTATTTTTTCCCATAGTTACAGTAATAACTGTGAAACCATATTATAAATCATATAAGACCGTACATTACTTAACGGTTGCTTTTCTGGGCAATAAAGAGAAAACTAACTGATATATAAATCCTGTGAAAAAAAGTATACAAAGATGGTGTGACTTTTGCTCAAGAAAGCCAATATTTCTCGGTGTAGCTCTTTAGGAGTGCCTGAAATGGAGGTGATGCAAATTATAAATATTAGCAAAGGTCATTTATATCTCCTCTCCATTCCTTTTTGACTGCTCATGGCCGTCTTAAGAATTAATTAACAAAAGGTATAAACAATTTGGTATTAAATTTCATTGGTGATTAACCCAATAAGATACTGCTTGTGTTGAACATTGGCATGTAGAAGTCATAAAAAACCTCGATATATCAGCCCAAAAAGGAAATGGCATATTCAATACCAGGAAAAAGTCCTAATAATCTCATCAGGCTGGTTTTTGTTGGAAAGAAAAGGAACTCATAAAAGATGAGAATAAAGAGAGAACTGTAGCAGATAACAGTCTGGAATAATCAGGTAACATATATAATATAGTGGCTAATGATTTTTAAGCTAACGTGAAAAGTAGTTTTTCATAGGGATACCATCATATTTGGTCTTCCAACTCCTCAGAACATTCTGTATACAGAGTCATGTTTAACAGTTCTGTTTCCTTGTGCTTTCCAGGTTCAAGTGTGAAAATCACATTGGGCTGACCCTTACCAGAAATTGGCTAAGTGCCATTCTTTGTCAATTTCACAGAGGGTTTTGTCCTGGGGAAGTACCGAAAAATCTATGTCCTGATAACCAAGTGTGAAGTGTAGTCCCTTGCTATGGTACTCTCCTATTATCCTGACTTTGACTGTCTTTAACATTCCAAAACTTCCACACTTCTTGATGATTCATTTGCTCTTTTGTCTCCCTCAGACATGAATGGCAATGGCACAGTCTCAATGGTCAAAAGGGTGACCCCAAAATACATCCCCTCCTCAATCTCTGAGGGGGATACCACAGATGTCTCAATGGAAGGAGTGGCAAATTTGCCTCCTGTACCTTCTACTAGCTCAGATACTGACACTTCGCTGGGTACACTGGCAAAATTAGAGTCGGGCTGGTGAGCACTCTGCAGCTGGTAGAGGAAGAAATCCCCAGGTCACTGGCACCACGCTGGTGACCAGGCACCTGCTGAGCCCTATTCAGGAAAGGATGCTCTGGTGTCGGCTATTTATAACGTTACTGAAATGCACAAGCAGAAACAGGATTAGCAGATAGGTTTGTCAGGGGCATTGGGCCAACCAACACAAAGGGTGTAGGGTGGCAGCAAAACTGTTGGGACTCTGTTGCTCAGGCGTGCAAGCACCTGGCTGTTTCCAAGCACTCTTTGGAGCCTTGTCCAGAGTCTGTTGGAACCTGCATTCCATTGCTGTAGACATTGGTGACTAGCACCAATGCCAAGTCAACAGGGGACAAAGTGACCTTGACCTCATTCAGGTGCCCCTTCCTCACAGAGTGACAGAACATTGCCAGTTGGTGCTCAGTCAGAGGAGGAAAGACATACAAGCCACCCAGAGCTATCCTCGCAGAACATGGCCAGGCCTTCCATCTCCACTCTGCCAGCCACACTCAGCCCTGTGGGAAGGTGCATCTGTGTCTGGGGAGGACATATTCAGCATGTCTGGGCCTTCCACAGACCAACAGGCCTTGCAGTGTCTGGCCAAAACTCCAAGGAGAATGAACTCCTCTATAGGAGCTCTCTTATCCCCAGCTGCAGATCTTAGATTGCAGTGAGACATAGGGGAAGGAAAGGAAGAGGAAGACTTTATAACGGCACATGGGTAGTCTGGGTGACACCTCACTGTAAATACGTTATCACATTTGTTACTATATATTCACTTTTCATCATCAGCTGTATGAATAAAAGTCTGTCTAGCCACAATTACAACATTGTGTGTACAGCACTACCGTGATGAAAGTGTGAAGTGAGCAGTTCCTGCAGCATGCGCAGCCAATGGGATTTTAGTAGTGGAGTGCTCGTGATTTGGTAGGTGATTTGGCAATTAGGGTGAATCTTTCCAGGCCACAATACATTGCTGGTGCATCACAGTCAAATGACATGGCCCAGAGGACTTGGGGTCAGGATTTAGACACCACAAAGGTCAGTGCCTAAGATTCATAAAGTATCTAGAGCTCAGAGGTGTCTTTCAGCTGTACTGTTGGAGTATATGCACGATGCAATTGCCCTTTGAAGGCCCTGACATCATTGACAGAATGAAGTATTTACCCTGCCCAGTCCAGTTTGGTTGCAAGTGTTTCAGATCCATTGTGCATTTGATATGTAGAGCACAATGGAAGGAACCAATGATTATTCCTGACTCAGTGAATCTCAGGCTCAGCCTGTTACTATTGGTGAAGTTCCAAACGTACGTGTGACCTCTTGGTAGCCCATCCCATGGGCTTTGTATTTCCCTACATTCCTTTCAATAGAATGTTTTCAGAGAATCCCTACAGTGCAGAAAGCGACCATTCAGCCCACTGAGTCTACATCGACACGCCAAAGAGTTCCCAACCAGACCCAGCCCCGAACCTATCCCCATAACCCCATATTCATCAGGGCCAATCCACCTGGGCTGCACATCCCTGGACACTATGGACAGTTTACCATGGCCAATCCACCTAACCTGCACATCTCTGAACTGTGGGAGGAAACTGGAACACCCAGTAGAAAACCACAGAGACACAGGGAGAATGTGCAAAGAGGCAGCAGTGCTAATCACTGACCCACCATGCTGCCAAACCTGCCTATCTAAATCATCATCTCCCCACATGATACTCCTCCACCACAGCCCCAGGCTTAGCAAATAAACATGTCAGTTATCATAGTGCATTGATTTTCTCTATGCAAGCTAGGGTGCTGCTATCGATGTCACCTCCTCACACATCATCTTTTCCTTTCAATTTTCTATCATCACTGCCCTCTTATGTACTGAGTGGCCCAGCCCTTCACAACTCTTATTCTATCTGTATCTCACCGTGCTGTCTCCAGTCCTCACAGTTCAATTCCTCAGCTTCCCTCCCACAGCAGCAACCCCTTGATAAACCCACTTGACTTTTAGTCTGGAGTAACCATGGCTCACTACCAGAAGCAACTTAGGTGGACAGATCTGAATGATGAGCGAACTGATATGACTGATATCTATACAGCTCCCCTACTGTCTCTGTGCCATTCCCCACGGGGCTGACTGTGGCCCACTCCTGAGACTGAGAGGTCAACTTACAGCGCCAGGACCCTTTGACTGAAGCTGTCTCGCTGGACTTGACAGAGGACTACTCCGTGTGGACTTTGAGACATGGCAGTTTGCTTGCAGCATATGCAGTGTGTTTGACACATATGCAACTGACACATGGTACAGGTGTGAGATTGACATAACACAGTGCCATTCACCAACACCTTGACTAAAGACTGCAGACAAATATGACAAACCACCTGGCTTTTTCGGTGCTAAAAGGCAAATCAAGACAGAATTAGGGAGAAGCTTCGAGCTCTGATTGATGGGGCAAAGCATAAAATGGGAGGATAGGATGCTGTGACCATCAAAATAAGAACAAAGTGAGTGAACACTAAGAGAGTGATTGAGCAGCCCTGGTTGAATCCATGATCTGGTGCCTGACACTGCACAAAGTGTCCTTGCAGCAGCATTGCAATGCAAGGGGTCAGTATGCTCCAAAGTGCAACATTAAAGTGCAGAACCATACTGTACTTGAATCGGAGATGTGCTATGATGATGCAGTGAGACTGGTAAATGTCAGATGTCAATGGCTGTGGACAGGGGCTGTGCGTGTGGTTGCTGTCCAAGAAGTGTGCTCTGAGCTTTTGGTGTCAGGTGTCCAAGATGGTGGTCCGGAGGTGCAAGTGGGTTAGCTGAACTTACTAAGTACCTCTCTGGCTGTTTCATATTGGACATTGTGGCCATCTTGTTTCGATCTGGTCGGCAGGAAAATGGAAACTGCATATGAATGAGGCAAGATAAAGTAACAATGAGACCTTAATGCATGTACATAGTCCACTACTCACTAGCGAGAATCTCATTTCACCTTTCAACACTGGAAAATGGGACTTTTTCTGCATGATATTGAGAAACTCATTGCTGAACATCCCATGCGATTTTCCTAACTTTCTTACCATGGCCCACATTGTTCAGGGGCTGGTAAGATTTCCCTATTTGAGAAATAAGAAAGGGATGGCCACCTTATTGGGATGGTATTATAGACCCCCCAATAGTCAGAGGGAAATTGAGAAACAAACTTGTAAGGAGATCTCAGCTACTGTAAGAATAATAGGGTAGTTATGGTAGGGGATTTTAACTTTCCAAACCTCGACTGGGACTGCCATAGTGTTAAAGGTTTAGATGGAGAGGAATTTCTTAAGTGTGTACAAGACAATTTTCTGATTCAGTATGTGGATGTACCTACTAGAGAAGTTGCAAAACTTGACCTAATCTTGGGAAAGAAGGCAGGGCAGGTAACTGAGGTGTCAGTGGGGGAGCATTTTGGGGCCAGCCACCATAATTCTATTTGTTTTAAAATAGTGATGGAAAAGGATAGACCAGATCTAAAAGTTGAAG
>NC_057736.1:28113561-28127853 GCF_004010195.1 Chiloscyllium plagiosum
CAGAACTGGCTCAAAGGTAGAAGACAGAAGGTGGTGGTGGAGGGTTGTTTTTCTGACTGGAGGCCTGTGACCAGTGGAGTACCACAAGGTTCGGTGCTGGACCCTATACTTTTTGTCATTTACATGAATGATTTGGATGCGAACATAAGAGGTACAGTTAGTAAGTTTGCGGATGACACCAAAATTAGAGGTGGACAGCGAAGAGGGTTACCTCAGATTACAACAGGATCTGGACCAGATGGGCCAATGGGCTGAGAAGTGACAGATGGAGTTTAATTCAGATAAATGTGAGGTGCTGCATTTTAGGAAAGCAAATCTTAGCAGGACTTATACACTTAATGGTAAGGTCCGAGGGAGTGTTGCTGAACAAAGAGACCTTGGAGTGCAGGTTCATAGCTCCTTGAAAGTGGAATCGCAGGTAGATAGGATAGTGAAGGCCGCGTTTGGTATGCTTTTCTTTATTGGTCAGAGTACTGAGAACAGGAGATGGGAGGTCATTTTGCAGCTGTACAGGACATTGGTTAGACCACTGTTGGAGTATTACTTGCAATTCTGGTCTCTTTCCTATCGGAAAGATGTTGTGAAACTTGAAAGTGTTCAGAAAAGATTTACAAGGATGTTGCCAGGGTTGGAGGATCTGAGTTACAGGGAGAGCTTGAACAGGCTGAGGCTGTTTTCCCTGGAGCGTCGGAGGCTGAGGGGTGACCTTATAGAGGTTTACAAAATTATGAGGGGCATGGATAGGATAAATAGACAAAGTCTTTTCCCTGGGGTCGGGGAGTCCAGAACTAGAGCACATAGGTTTAGGATGAGAGGGGAAAGATATAAAAGAGACCTAAGGGGCAACCTTTTCACGCAGTGTATGGAATGAGCTGCCAGAGGATGTGGTGGAGGCTGGTACAATTGCAACATTTAAGAGGCATTTGGATGGGTATATGAATAGGAAGGGTTTGGAGGGATATGGGCCAGTTGCTGGCAGGTGGGACTAGATTGGGTTGGGATATCTGATTGGCATGGACGGGTTGCACCGAAGGGTCTGTTTCCGTGCTGTACATCTCTATGACTCTATGTCACATTGCTGGCATTATGAAGCTTGTTATTCATCCCTTGCCCTTAGTCTTCTTTCTTTTTAACTTTGAAATGAATTATATATGTAGATATAAGAACATTATTTGAACAAAAGTTAAAGTTTCAAAGATGTTCAATTGTAAGTCTGCTTCCAAAGTGTTACGGAAATGATAACCTTGAAGAAACAACCCCAGATAGGAAATGTTCATCCTGGAGTTTAATTATTAGTGGTGCTCTTCAAAGATTTGTTTTGCGTTCACTGCTGTTTGTCACTTTTATAAATGACCTGGATGAGGGCATAGAAGGATGGGTTAGTAAAGTTGCGGATGACACTAAGGTTGGTAGAGTTGTGGATAGTGCCAAAGAATGTTGTAGGTTATGGAAGGACATGGATAAGCTGCAGTGCTGGGCTGAGAGGTGGCAAATGGAGTTTAATGCGGAAAAGTGTGAGGTGATTCACTTTGGAAGGAGTAACAGGAATTCAGAGTACTGGGCTAATGGTAAGAATCTTGGTAATGTAGATGAACAAAGAGATCTCGGTGTCCCTGTATATATATCCCTGAAAGTTGCCACCCAGGTTTATAGGGCTGTTAAGAAGTCATATGGTGTGTTAGTTTTTATTACTAGAGGGATTGAATTTCGGATCCATGAGGTCAGGCTGCAGCTGTACAAAACTCTAGTGTGGCCCCACTTGGAGTATTGCTTACAGTTCTGGTCACTACATTATAGGAAGGATGTGGAAGTTTTGAAAAGGGTTCAGAGGAGATTTACTAGGATGTTGCCTGGCATGGAAGGAAAGTCTTATGAGGAAAGGCTGAGGGACTTGAAGCTGTTTTCGTTAGACAGAAAAAGATTGAGAGGTGACTTAATTGAGACACTTAAGATAATCAGAGGGTTAGATAGAATGGACAGTGAGAGCCTCTTTCCTTGGATGGTGATGGGTAGCACAAGGGGGCATAGTTTAAAATTGAGGAGTGATTGATATAGGACAAATGTCAGAGGTAGCTTCTTTACTCAGGTAGGGGTGTGGAACACACTGCCTACAACAGTAGTAGACTCGCCAACTTTAAGGGCATTTAAATGGTCATTAGATAGGCATAAGAACAAAAATGGAATAGTGTAGGTTAGATAGGCTTTGGATAGATTCACAGGTTGGTGCAACATTGAGGGCCAAAGGGCCTGTACTGCACTGTAATGTTCTATATTCTATATAAGTCTACATTGCATTGTTATAGCATTTATGCTGTATTCATAATCTTTACTTAAAGTTGAGATTTTACAGTAAATAATTATGAAATAAAAGCTTTTTTGCAATCTGAGATGGTGTTATTGCTTCCAAGATAGAAAAGCATGAACAGTTTTTGTTGAAGTTTGAGTTCTTTAGGGCAAAGTTTAATTCTTTCAATTGCTTTTCAGATGATAACAATATGAAATCTGTATTCTGACTACCTTTTTGCCTTGGGAACTGCTTCGACTATCCTTTGTATTTCTTTTCTTAATATTTAGATTAGATTAGATTCTCTACAATATGGGAACAGGCCCTTCAGCCCAATAAGTCCATACTAACCCTCTGAAGAGTGACCCACCCAGACCCATTCCTCTACCCTATATTTACCCCTGACTAATGCACCTAACACTATGGCAATTGAGCATGGCCAATTCACCTGACCTGCACATCTTTTGGATTGTGGGAGGAAACTGAGCATCCGGAGGAAATGCACGCAGACACGGGGAGAATGTGCAAACTCCACACACGCAGTCGCCCAAGGCGGGAATTTACCTCGGTCCCTGGTGCTGTGAGACTGCAGTGCTAACCACTGAGCCATCGTGCCACCCTTCAGCTTAAAGTTGTCATACGTAAATTAATTTCACTCAACCCAATATTTTCTTTTTTTTACAAATAATTTCCTAAAATTACAAGGCTCATGTATTTGATGCCTTGGCAGTTACCTGGAGTGCACAGCAAGTTCTTAAATGAATTAATTTGAATAATTCCATGTCAACATAAAACATAAATTTTAGAAGTGAAAAATATTTCCATTGACAGCCAGGAACTGATTAGCCTTATTATAGGAGTGTTTTTTTAAAGACGATACCTCTGTTTTCTCATTGGATTGGAAAAGCTTGGTTCAAAAAAACCACTTCCCCTCATTCTGTGGTTATGATTATGCTGCAACCATCCTTGGTTTTAATTTTCAAAGATGATTTCCCAAAAAATTTGTTAACCTGGTTATCTGCCCAGTTATGTATCATGAACTCTTGTCAAAATATACAGCATTTATAAATAAAACCCATAAACTGTGCAGAAAATTTAATGTATGGTATTATTTTGCTAAAATAGATGCTCATTTCTTCCTTAAGCTTAAACCTGCATCTTGAAATAGGAACAAAGATATTGGAAAATGAACCCTATAATTGCTCTATAAACCACAAAAGATCAAACCCATGTAGCTTTTTCCTTAGAAATCCATTACCATCCTGAAGTACCAGAGCTTGGAGTGGCAATGAATGTCCCAAGCACAGTGCCGGGAAACCTTCCATCATTTGTCATACAGCAAACAAGAGGAAAGGACTAAATCATTATGGTGACAGAAATAGACATGGCTCCCCTTGCTTTATAGACATCACAGCAACTCTTTTGTACAAAATTGTCTTTGGATATTTGAATGATACCATGACAAAATGAAGGAATCTTGTGGGTAAAATTCTATATGTTTCCACTTAAAGACCAAAGTTCTTCTTTACAATTCCAACTTCCAATAATCCCAAGAGAGACATGGAATTCCCAATGTGACAAACAGGGAATTTAAGAAATTAATAGGAGCCCATGTTCAAAGTCCAATAGTGAGCCAAAAAACCTTTATCTCCGTGGTTTGGTCAAATTACAGAAGTTATTGTTACAAAGCATATGAATATGGAAGAGTTCTAAAAATAACACGGCTGTTATAGTATAAAGTTTCAATGGAAACTCAAAATGCATTTTTCACACGCTGCTTCGTAAAATATTGAAAAATATTTAATTTTATGCAATTATGTCACCTAAAGGACTTAAAATTTCAAGTTATTATTCATATTCCTGGAGCAAAAAAGATAAAGTTGCCACAGTCCTGCTCTCTCATTAGATAGAGACAACTGATGGTAGTTTAATCTGAGAGTTACGACATCTTGGGCAAGAGGAAATGTTGAGAAGGAGAGTCCTTCATGGTAACCTCATCATTTTGCATTATAAACTAGTCCTCCAGTCAATTGAACTAACTGACCCCCTTTTTGAAGTAAATACAGGATTGTTTTGTTTTTGGATCCCAGAAATATATTATTGAATGGAGAAGGAAAAAGAGGAAAATATAACTATCGAGCATGTGAGTTACAGATGCATATTTCACGATGACAGAGAATACAGAATACATCGTGCAACATTTTCCTACATTTTGCAGAAGTACAGATTTGGTTGTGTGGTGCAATGGTAGTCTCCCTACTCCTGGCATCGGAGGCCTGGGTTCAAGTCCCACCTGCTCCAGAGTGTGTACTAATGTCTTTGAACAGATTGATAAGAAAAATAAGTTAATAAAAAAAAAGCAAGTCCTTCTGAACAAGATTGTCTTTTTCTACAGCATAGCAGTTAGAATATAACTATCTGCATTTGACCGATGAGGGTCCAGGGAATGTTTTTCATGTAATTTAGCAGAGTGTAATGTCCTTCCAAGTAACACAGTCAAGGTGTTAATATAAAAGCAGAAATTATATCACCTAAAGGACTTAAAATTTTAAGTTATTACTTGTATTCCAGGAGCAAAAAAGATAAAGTTGCCATAGTCCTGCTCTCTCATTAGACAGAGACAACTGATGGTAGTTTAATCTGAGAGTCATGACAGCTCGGGCAAGGGGAAATGTTGAAAAGATTCCTTCATGGTAACCTCATCGAGTGTGGGAATTGAACACACTCTGCTTGCATCATTTTGCATTATAAACTCAGCAGGTCTGGCAGAATCTGTGGGCAGAAACAGAATTAACATTTTGAGTCCAAGTTGGAGGATGGGAAAATATTATGGATATAACAGCAACTCCTTTTTTGAGGTATTTTCAATGTTGAAGCTGATTTCCTTGAATTCTAGGAGCAGTAATTATTCTTTTATAAGCTGTTGCTTCGTTTTGGAACTTTGGGGAAAAAATGATCAAAACAATGGCACTTTAAAAAGAAGGAAGATAGACAAAGGCAGTGACCTTAGGTGCAGTGATTCAAATGGAGAAAGAAACCTACACTGCTATCTGATCCAGCAGAAACCTTTGCTGTCTGGTTTTGAATATCTTTGGTGATCAGAATTCATTCTAAGAAAAATAAATAGTGAAAGTCACGGCTGACCTTGGGGAAACCTGTGTGTGGGAGATCGCAGCAGAGGAGGAGGTAAGTGGTTTTTAATGTTAAGTCTTACTGTTTTTCTTTTGTAAATCTACAATAATGAGTAGGGTTGTTTTTTACATGTTGTTATTGAGATCTATTTCTTGATTAAACTTTAAAAATATAAAATCATATGTACTAATCAAGCCTGAAGCAATGTTTTTCAAGCAGTGAGACTGTGCTATTTTCTGGGTCTGTAGATTTTTAAGGTGCAATAATGGCCTTTAATAGAGTGATATGCTCTTCCTGTTGGATATAGTAGATTAGGGAGAGTTTCCATGTTACTGATGACTACGTCTGCAGGAAGTGTGGATTGGTGGGAGCAGTAGTTTGAGGGAATGAGGAATTTATAGGAGCCAGGAGTGTGATGAATGGCAGCTGTAGGGATGGAGATAAATTGAAGATACAGTCAGGTAGATGGGTTACCTCCAGGAAAGGTAAGAGAGGTAGGCAGGTAGTGTAGGAGTCTCTTGTGGTTATCCCCATCTCAAACAAGTATGCTGTTTTAGAAAATATATGGGGTCATGGAACCTCAGGGGAATGTAGCACTGACAGCCAGGTTTCTGGTACCGAGACGAGCTCTAATGTAAAAAAGGGCACACCAGGTTCCAAGTAGTTGATTGTGATAGGGGACTCTCTTGTCAAAGGCATTGATAGATGATTCTGTGGCCAACAGTGAGACATCAGAATGGTGAGCTACATCCCTGGAGTCAGGATCAAAAATATCTCAGAGAGGGTGCAGAATATTTTCAAAGGGGAGAGGGATCAGCAAGAGGTCATGGTACACAATGGAACTAACAATATAGGAACAGAAAAGGACAAGATTCCGATGAGAGAATATAGGAAGTTAGGCAGGAATTTAAAAAGTAGATCCTCGAGGGTAGTAATATCTGGATTATTCCCAGTGCCACAAGCTAGTAAGGGTAGGAATTGGATAGAGCATATGAATGCGTGGCTGTGAAGCTGGTGCAGGGGAGAAGGGGTCACATTTTTAGATCATTGGAATGTCTTCTGGAGTAGAAGTGATCTGTACAGGAAGGACGGATTGCACCTGAATTGGAAGGGGACTAATATACTGGCAGGGAGATTTACTAGAGCTGCTCAAGAGGATTAAAACTAGTAAGGTGGAGGGGTGGGATCCAGGAAGACAGTGAGGAAAGAGATCAGTTTGAGACTGATACAATTGGGAAAAGGAGTAAGTCAAGCGGATCAAGCATGCAGGAACAAAGTAGAGAAAGAGGTAGGACTGATACATTAACCTGCATTTATTTCAATGCAAGAGGCCCAACAGGGAAGGCAGATGAACACAGGGCATGGTTAGGAATGTGGGATTGGGATATCACAGGAATTACAGAAACATGGTTCAGGGATAGACAGAACAGGTAGTTTAATGTTCCAGGATATAAATGCAATAGGAAGGCTCAAAAGGGGGGCAAGAGAGGAAAAGGAATAATGTTTTTGATTAGGGATAACATTATGGTTGTATTTAGGGAGGATACTCCTGGCAATATATTGAGGAAAGTTATTTAGGTAGAACTGAGAAATAAGAAAGGGATGATCACCTTATTGGGATTGTACTATAGAGCCCCCCCCCCCCCCAATAATCAACGGGAAATTGAGAAACAAATTTGTAATGAGATCTCAGTTATCTGTGAGAATAATAGGGTGGTTATGGTAGGGGATTTTAACTTTCCAAACATAGACTGGGACTGCCATAGGGTTTGAATGGAGAGAAATTTGTTAAGTGGATATAAGAAAACTTTCTGATTCAGTATATGGATACACCTTGTGGAGAAGGTGCAAAACCTGACCTACTCTTGGGAAATAAGGCAGGGCAGGTGACTGAGGTGTCAGTTGGGGAGCACTTTGGGGCCAGTGATCATAATTCTATTAATTTCAAAATAGTGATGGAAAAGGTTAGACAGGATGTAAAAATTAAAGTTCTAAATTTGGGGAAGGCCAATTTTGATGGTATTAGGCACGAACCTTCAAAAGTTGATTGGGGGGAGCAGATGTTCGCAGGTAAAGAGACGACTAGAAAATAGTAAGCTTTCGAAATAACAAGAGTCCAGAGACAATATATTCATGTTAGAGTGAAGGGCAAGGCTTGTCGGTATAGGGAATAACGGATGACTAAAGAAATTGAGGTTTTGGTCAAGAAGAAAAAGGAAGCATATATCAGGCATAGATAACAGAAATCAAGTGATTCCCTAGAAGACTTTAAAGACAATAGGAGTATACTTGAGGGAAATCAGGAGGCAAAAAGGGGACATGACATGACATTTGGCAAATAAGGTTAATGAGAATCCAAAAGGGTAATTAGGGAGAGAATAGGGACCGTCAAAGATCAACAAAGCAGCCTTTTTTGTGGAGCCACAGGAGATGGAGGAAATACTAAATGAATATTTTGCATCAGTGTTTATCTGTGGAGAAGAATATGTAAGTTAGAGAATGTGGGAAAATAAATCTGTTCATTTTACAGAGGAGGAGGTGCTGGACATCTTAAAATGCAAAAAGGTGGATAAATCCCCAGGACCTGATCAGGCGTACCCTAGAACTCTCTAGGAAGTTAGGGAAGTGATTGCTGGGCTCCTTGCTGAAATATTTGTACCATCGATAGCCACAGGTGAGGTGTCAGAAGTCTGGAGGTTAGCAATGCGATGTCAATATTTAAGGAAGGGGGTAAGAAAAAGCCGGGAAACTATGGACCGGTGAGCCTGACATTGGTGGTGGGTAGGTTTTTGGAGAGAATCCTGAGGGACAGGATTTATATGTAATTTGGAAAGGCAAGGACTAATTATGGATAGTCAACATGGCTTTGTGCGTAGGAAATCATGTCTCATGAACAGGGGGAATTAGCCACTTGGATACAAAACTGGCTTGAAGATAAAAGACAGATGGTAATAGTGGAGAGTTGCTTTTCCTACTGGAGGCCCGTGACAAGTTGGAGGCTCCACAAGGATCAATGCTGGCTCTACTGCTTTTCATCATTTATATAAATGATTTGGATGTAAACATAGGAGATATGGTTAATAAGTAAATTGGAGGTGTAGTGGACAGTGAAGAAAGTTACCTCAGAGTACAATGGGATTTTGATCAGATGAGTCAATGGGCTGAGGAGTGGCAAATGGAGTTTAATTTAGATAAATGTGAAGTACTATCATTTGGAATGGCAAATCAGGGGAGGACTTATACACTTAATGATAATGTCCTGGGGAGCGTTGCTCAACAAAGAGACCTTCGGAGTGCAGGTTCATAGTTCCTTGAGAGTGCAGTCGCAGGTAGATAAGGTATGCTTGCCTTTATTGCTCAGTGCATTGAGTATAGGATATGGGAGGTCATGTTGTAACTGTACAGGACAGTCGTTAGGCCACTATAGGAAAACTGCATGCAATTTGGATCTCCCTGCTATAGAAAAGAACGTTGTGAATCTTGAAAGAGTTCAGAAAAAATTTATAACAATGTGTCCAGGGTTGGAGGGTTTGAACTAAAGGGAGAAGCTGAATAGACTGGGGCTATTTTCCCTGGAGCATTGGAGGCAGAAAGGTGACCTTATAGAAGTCTATAAAATCATGTGGGGCATGGGTAGGGTAAATTGACAAGGCCTTTTCCCTGGAGCAGGGGAGTCCAAAACTAGACGGCATAGGTATAAAGTGAGAGGGGAAAGATCTAAAGGGACCTAAGGGGCAAACTTCTCACGCAGAGGATGGTGCGTGTATGGAATGAGCTGCTGGAGGAAGTGGTGGAGGCTGGTACAATTATAACATTTAAAAAGCATCTGGATGGGTATATGAATAGGAAGGGTTTGGAGGGATATGGGCCAAATACTGGCAAATGAGACTGGAATTATTTAGGCTACCTGGTCGATGAGTTGGTCCAAAGAGTCTGTTTCTGTATGACTCTGTGACTCTAACTGATGAGTTTTGATGAAGAGACATCGGACTTATAACATTAACTCTGCTTTCTCTCCACAAATGCTGCCAGGCCTGCTGGGCTTCTCCAGCAATTTCTGTTTTTGTTTCAGATTGCCATCTTTATTTTATTTCAAGGTTAAAGTTATTGGTAACATAATCAGATGGCTTGTGGAAAAGACTGTCTTCTTTACAGGAGAATCAGTTGCACGTTAGTTAGACTTTATAAGAAGCATCACAGAGACAAGTGGCAGCTTCACACCATGTGGAGGAGTGTTCTCACTGAATTTATTTCACAATTGGCTTATGCACCACTGCTGAGCTGTACTATTGTGGCCAGATGTTTCAAGCCATTGCTTTCTGACTAGTCCAGTTCTTGTCATTTTATGGAAAACAATCAGATTTTCTATGAAAACAAACCGATTAATTGATGATATTCTTCAGGTTTCCTTTGTAGAAAGGAGCAGTAATAACAGGATTCAGCAGGCAGCCCCTTTCACCTGTTCCACCATGAAATAAGATAAAGGGTTTTCTTGGGAGGAAAATGATTTATTCAAAAAGATTATCAAATTCACAGCTAATGCAGAATATGTATAATACTACTTTTAAAATCATGCATCTGTATTCAAGTCCTTTCAACAATTCATCTATCTGTACTGTCAAGAAATCTGAACATGACAACTTGTTAAAAATACTCCTTTTTGCCAATTGCAGCACTTCAATTTTCCAATTATCAATTCATCCACCTGAATTGCAGGAAAATTCTACAATATTACCAACACTGCTGGATTTCTGGATGGTTATTTAACTGTAGATAACATATAAAATCCACGGACTGTGTAAAACTGAAGACAGAATGCATGGTTTGGATTTTAATGTGCAGACAGATATTATGTTATCTTCATTAGCCTGATAACTTTGCAGTTCATTGTTGTAAGAAACACGACTAAGTGAGTAGTGATAACTTCTCCGAGGTCCTTCTTGGGACCATATCCCTTGGAGGAACATACTATTCCCCAAGAAGAGAAAGAAGAATTTGGTCCCAAAAAGACAGGGTTGGAGGCAGCACAAGAGGTCAGAAGCAGGGGTGTAGTGCCAGTCTCCTGGTCTAATGTAGGATGTAGTCCAATAATTTAAGCAGAACAGAAAAAATGAGAGCTATAGTACATACATGTATAATCCCAACTACCTCCTCAAGCCTACACTTTCCTAAACTTTGCTCTGAAAGATGTCATTGGTTATGTTTGAAGTTCCTTGTCTCTGCTTTCAAATATGAAGGGTGGCATGGTGGCTCAGTGGTTAGCACTGCTGCCTCACAGTGCCAGGGATCGGGTTTGATTCCAGCCTTGGGTGACTGACTGTGTGGAGTTTGCACATTCTCCCCGTGTCTGTGTGGGTTTCCTCCAGATGCTCTGGTTTCCTTCCACAATCCAAAAATGTGCAGGTGAATTTGCCATTCTAAATTGCCCGTAGTGTTAGGTGTATTAGTCTGGGGTAAATATAAGGTAGGGGGTCGGTGTGGACGTGTTGGGCCAAATGGCCTGTTTCCATACTGTAGGTAATCTAATCAGGGAGAGTGCATTCCACAGGAACAAGAAGTATATATTGCTTGGTAATTGTGTGCTCACGAATCTAAAATCTCCCACAGGCCGCACAACAACTAACTGCACAAATGAAATGGAAGTTTTGCATTTCTGAGTGATCTGGGGATGCATTATTTGCCACATAGGCTGTACCTAAGGAAAATCTGCCAAAGCAGTAAATCTAAAAATCCACCCATAATCTGACTGCCTGAGTCACTGGCAAAATTAATATAATTGACAACCCGGGGAAAAGAGCCATCAAACATCTCCTTTATCTCTTTTGTATGCTGTTGACTGCGTGATCCTATAAATATCTCCGACAGAGTCCTGGAGGGATCCAGAGGCAAAGGAGTTCAGTAAGATGGTTTCTTAGACAGTGGTGGTTACCATGTGGAGTTGGCAGTCGACCTCATTCTTTGAGCCTGTAAATATCTGCCAGCAACTGATATAACCTCCTGAGGTTCCTTTAACACTGATGTTAACTTTAACACTACTGTGTGTAGCCTCCTTTGAGCTGAATACCCTGTTGATCCCCTACCTCATAGAGATCTGCAAGACTATGAGGAACAGCTTGCCCATGGGTCTATTGGTCCTTTTCTGAGGTCCAAAGTAATACAGCATACCCACAGAGTTCTGGGAGAACTCCAAAATGCAGATCAGACCATTAGATATTCAAAGTGCAGGTGAGACACTCAATGGATACAAACAAATTCCAAAGTGTTTAGAATAATCTCCAGCATAAACATAATGGACACATGATTTCACAAAACACATAGGAAAGCAATTGGGGCAATGAATATTTATTGGCTTCAGCTCCCTCAAAATGCCACTATCACGTTGTTCTCACCAGGGAATTCCAGGAAGCTTTGCGACCAATGTTAAACTGTAATTAGAGCAATTAATATATTGAAATGCATCACTTGGTCTCTCTGAGGTGTGTACTCACATGAGTAGGTGTTACAGTCAAATGAGAAAGTTGATTTTTTGAACCATCCCATGTTTCCAAGATTTCAACCCCTCACCACACTCAAATCTATGTGCTCACCTATATTAAAAGTTTTCCCATATCCTGAAAATAGTGTCTGACTTATCTGAGAATGAATGGAGTAAAGAGATCAGTTTATTTTGTGTCAGTCAATGAAAATATGTGTGCCATGGTTTTAGTCGAAAAACAAATCTAGGCTAATTTCTCCAAGGATTCCAGCTATTGGAGAATTAGTTATTTAGCTTTAAAAAAGCAATGCCTTCATGCAAGCTATTTGGTCCTCCTGATTTTCTTTGTTTACATCCAAACTCAACGAAGAGGTTAATCATGTAAACATGAAGCACATTTATTCTCCTTCTTCTATTTTTCCCCAAAAATTGTACTTAGCAAGCATCTGTTAATGAAAACAATTCCTCCTTTACTCTGCTTAAACTAACAGCTTTAAATAATTTGAGAAAACATTAATAATACATATCTTTTTAAGATGGATGACATTTTCAAAATATTTGGGTAATGTGTCACATTGAAGGCTATATCATTGTTTTGTCAAAGTCACTACCTACATGATGGATGTGGTCCTGTTGGACTCAATGGCAGGAAGTTAGTCACTGAGTTTTAAGTTCCTTTGTGTGATTCACTGTCATCCATCTCCTAAAATTCAGACTGTTTCTATTACCAGTAGAATGACATTTAAGCACCAGGGCACTTTATACCAATATTTATCATTTGTTTTATTTACAAGGAACTTGTTACAAGTGAAGTAGAAATGATTAAACAATTGCGAGATTCCAAAGCTGCCAGAAAGGTTACATCTTTGTGTTTTCTCTGAGGCAAATTAATGCTGTATAGATGCCACAAAATATTATTTTTAAATATGTCACAATTAAGTCATGTTTCCATACTACACACTGGGTGAGATGAAGATTGGGTTGTATTCATTGCATTAATAAAATTGCAAATAAGTGTTGTAAATCTAAGGCACTTCTTTCCCCTGATGTACCTGACCTGGTCCAGTGAGATGGTCTGATGCAGGTTGATACTAGAATTCTTTGTTGTGCAGCGACTCAAAGCTAAGAGGCACCATGCTCTCAACTGGCTATTATCAATACGTAACATATCTTTGTTCATTTTGTTATTTGAGTGTTCCTTCCAATATCTTCATAATCATATGGATTCTATCCTAAGTCTGATTGTAAATGACTTATTTGATGTTATTTCATACTAAAGGGACTGTATTCTACTGCTAAGAGAATATGGATATCAGAGATTTGACCAATGCTTAGAATAGCAAGAATATTGATGAGAAATATACATAATGTTCAGTATGAAGAATCATTTATTATTTCTTTCTTCTCAAAATTCTGTTTTGAATCACCTTCTAAATAATAATACCGATAAACAAAACTGGAACCATTATGCTGTTTTTGGATCCTTGATGCCAGGAAAGGAAAATGATAAAGTATCATTCTGTGTCACATTGCCCATCATGCTGTTGGGAAATCAATGATGACTCTGACCATCTTTTGAGGGAAACCACATTTATACAGCACATTATAGAGGCCTTCACAAGTTTCCTTCATTGAAGAAGTCAGTTAGGTCAATGAAAACCATTTGATGATCCTTATTCTGTTCCCAAACCTTCTCGTGAATTTGATGTTGATTGTTCCTCATCCAACACAAAAATCATATTATGATTCGAGGCACACTATATCTGTAAGATAAGTGACGATCCTGCTGAGAGTATCAATACAAGAAATAATTGCTGTAGTACATAATTCCCTGATAACAGACTAAGCAGAAGAAGTTGGTATGTTTCTTAAATATGTGAGCTCCTCTCTACTTGAATACTTCAGGTGGAATGCCATTGGGTTCAGGAGAGTTAACCACAGAAAGATGCTTCATTCCCTTGGTAACTTTGACTTGAAATGGATCGAAGACAAGCTCATCCAGAATGGGATTCTGAGGAAATGAGTGAATGGCACCATTGCACACGAAGGCTTCTAGCTTTAGCAGCTTGTTAAAATCCTCTGCCCAGTGAAGAAGTAGCTCATGTTTATTCAGTAGGAGCTGATTGCCATCTGCTGAGAAGACTGATACTGATGGTTTTGTATTAGTGGTGCTGGAAGAGCACAGCAGTTCAGGCAGCATCCAAGGAGCAGCGAAATCGACATTTTGGGCAAAAGCCCTTCATCAGGAATAAAGGCAGAGATCCTGAGGCATGGAGAGATAAGCTAGAGGAGGGTGAGATTGGGGAGAAAGTAGCATAGAGTACAATAGGTGAGTGGGGGAGGGGATGAAGGTGATAAGTCAGGGAGGAGAGGGTGGAGTGGAAAGGTGGAAAAGGAGATA
>NC_057736.1:28131464-28161766 GCF_004010195.1 Chiloscyllium plagiosum
CACCTCCGCTCCCTCACCACCAGACGCCTGGAGGAAGGACGCCTCCTCTTCCGCCTCGGAACACTTCAACCCCAGGGCATCAATGTGGACTTCAACAGTTTCCTCATTTCCCCTTCCCCCACCTCACCCTAGTTCCAAACTTCCAGCTCAGCACTGTCCCCATGACTTGTCCGGACTTATCCTACATGCCTATCTCCTTTTCCACCTTTCCACTCCACCCTCTCCTCCCTGACTTATCAACTTCATCCCCTCCCCCACTCATCTATTGTACTCTATGCTACTTTCTCCCCAATCTCACCCTCCTCTAGCTTATCTCTCCATGCCTCAGGATCTCTGCCTTTATTCCTGATGAAGGGCTTTTGCCCGAAACGTTGATTTCGCTGCTCCTTGGATTTTGCCTGAACTGCTGTGCTCTTCCAGCACCACTAATCCAGAATCTGGTTTCCAGCATCTGCAGTCATTGTTTTTACCATCTTGATGGTTTTCTGTTCAGGGTCAGAAATGGGCAGATCCCTGTGCACAGTGGTACTGTCACAGAACCCCTACAGTGTGGAAGGAGGCCATTCGTCTCATCGGGTCCACTCCAATACTCCAAACAGCATCCCACTCAGATGCAATTATGGCACCTTACCCTATCCCCATAACTCTGCATTAACCATGGCTATACATCTAACCTACACATCCCTTGACACGATGGGCAAGTTACCATTGCCAAGCCATCTAACCTGTACATCTTTGTATTATGGGAAGAAAGCAGAGAACCTGGAGGAAACCCACACAGACACAGGGAGAATGTGTAAACTCCACACAGACAGTTGCCCGAGGCTGGAATCGAACCCAGGTCCCTGGCGTTGTGAGGCAAAGCTAATCACGGTTACCAGACAGATCAAAAACCTTCATGGTAAGTCTCCTGAAGTTCTGTAGTCTCGTTCTCACAGCATGGATTCTTCATCATACTTGAAACCATTGTTTGAAAAAATGGCAGAAGCAGATTTAATAGTAGTTTTCAAAATAAAATTGGATAGATATATGAAAAGGAAAAAAACTACAGTCCTATGGTGAAAGTTGGAGAGAGTGGAACCAATTGGATAACTCTTCCAAAGAGCTGATAGGGTCTGAAAGGTCTTCTTTTATTTTGTAAAAAAAACTATATAGATTATAATTATACAAATACAAACAATATTCAGCTACAAAGATGCTTAAATTAACACTCAAAAGTCCCACAATTGAAAAAGTATCATAATAAGGGTATGGAGTCTCAGCTGATAAACAGGTTGAAATAAAGTACTAGTACTGTACGGAAACTACCTATTATCTCATTTCTCTGGATCAATCTACAAGATAGTGAATAGTAGAATTCTACAAAAAGTTTTTTTGTCATGAGGAAAATTGTTGTGAATTAACTTTTCTTTTAAGATTATGAATTGCAGCTCTTCGTCTTTGATGGTTTTCATGACACTTTTGATACCCAGCTTTCTCCCAAATCCTGGTTCCCAGTACAATTCTTAAGCTGCTTTTGTCAGTACGACAGATGACTGATTACATTATTAGTTCTTTAATGCCTGTCTCGTGCAATCAGCCACACCCTTAATGTAAATCTGCCACAAATTTAAAGAGATGGGACTTCCTGGACCCTTTAATGAATCTAGCAGTTTTACAAGAGTGCCACTTGTACAGAGTTTTGTTTAAATTTACAAAACATCAGTGTATTTGATTATATCATGGAGTTTCTGTAGTTCGAAGCAATGCAGAGTTGCAATCAACCTGATTTCAAAGCTTAAAGTTGGTAATCATCACAATCAACTTACTGAGGTTTATTGTCTTTTGACAGCTTCAAATACCTCACTGTGTCCAGTCAGCATCTGGTAATCTCTCAAATCCTAATCCGTTCCAAACAACTGCTAATTTAAAAGGCAGAATGAATTACAAAGCAGCTCAAGCATCACCTGCTGATATGAAGATGGGGTAGATGTTCTTCAAGGTGGGATTCTAGTGCTGAATGGAAACTGCCAATATTACACTGCACATTTAGGTGTACCACACTACACTACCATATAGGGTAGAATAAAGAAACATTTAAGGCTGTGTACAGCTTTCTGCTAGCCCTTGTTGACATAAAGAATTATATGAACCAAGGAGGCTGTACAACAATCCTCTGGTGTGTGTGAATTTTATTGTTTTTGAGTTGATCTGCTTCCATTGAGAATAGTCGAATCTCATGTTTTGGTAATTGACGGCATGTGTAAAGTAAAATCACCTTAATTCCACAAGGTCCTAGGGCTGCTCTCTTATTAAAGAGAAATAACTGGGGATGGGTTTAACCTGAAGGTCACCACATCTCAGGCAAGAGGAGAGGTTGAGAAGGAGAGTCCTTCATAGTAACCTCAGTTGGTGCAGAAATTGAACCCGTGCTGTTGGCATTACTCTGTATCACAAACCAGCCATCCAGCCAACTAACTGACCCCTTACGACAAGATTGTCCTGCGACTATGCATATTCTCTATTGTTAATACTTGTGGAGAATATGAGAGTTACTGATGGATCTTGCAGGAGATTTCTGACTCTTAACTTGACGAGGACTCAGATTTTAGTTTCCTCTTCTATTAACCATAAAGATTTGTTGTTTGATATTTTATTGACATCTGGCAGGTTCTGTTATGACAATTACAGAACTTCTTACTCAGTCATTCTATAAAGTCTGGAAAGAATTACGATTTTTTGTTTTGTAAATCTTTGTTTATTGATTCTTTTAGTTAAACACCAAATTTTCTACCAATCTAAAATACTGGCATCAGCATGAGATATTGAGGATCTTACTTCCAATTCATTTGCACACCAGCTAGGTGTTACAAATTATACCTGCGCAGCCATCAGTGTGCCCTATCAGCAACCAGCAGTCTTCATGAATAGGAAAGACGACACCAGCTAGATAATGCAGGCCTGCAGAGAACTGATAAGATGCCAACAATCTGGAACACGTAAAAGGTGCATGTATTTTTCAGCCTGCCCTCGGCATTTACACAAATTACCAGTCAGCGACAATGACAATCCCTTCAAAGCCTGGCTCATGTCTCCTGTCGGGAATCTACCGACTGATAAGGAATCGAGACAGTACTGTGCTGGCTTCCAAAGGGCAGACTGGAGGGCTTGTGAAAATGAAATTCAGTTGCTTGCACCAGGTGATATACAGCAATTACTCCAAACAGAGGGTCTCACATATAGTTGTTTGCTGTGCCCTTCATAATCTAATCTGGCAAAGGGAGGGGTGTCTTAGGAACAGAATGCAATGAAGAAGCAGGAAGCCACCTCTGCAGAGGAATCTGCTGCTGAGGGTGCTGAGCTGGCCCAGCACAGCCTCAAAGGTACCCAGACAACAGGGCTATGATCCAAGGACCCAAAAGAAAATCTGACAATTTACAGTCCTTGCCATTCTGAACTATTTCTCTCTACAGACCTGAAGAATAGTAAGATCAGAAACTGTACCATTGCAATGATAGCACATAATCAATGAGTGAGCTTCCAGTATCATAAGTGAACAAAAGCCAATGGTGCCCCACAGTCTCACCCAAGAAAAGGTGAGTCACTTCTCAAGTGTGCTTTGCTTACCTCATTTACTGAGCATGCTTAGCCTGCTTCTCGACTGAACAATGAAGGCAAATGTGTTAAATGCCTTTTTAACTACCCTGTCTACATGGGACGGAAACTTTAAAGAATTCTGTCGGGGCTACTCACCTCTTTGCTTGACCTTCATGAATTGTCTCTGCTGGACCTGCTGTCTGGCTGACCAATAATATCCTGCTGTAGAACCAATAGGACAATGCCACCTGAATGCCACGTCTGGAGCTTTAACTGCAATGCTCAAATGTTGCCTCCATGCGTCCAAGAGGGAGTACAGGCACACTCACTGCCGAGTCAGTAAGACACAGAGTCATATAGCATGGAAACAGACCCTTTGTCTGACCAGTCTATGCCAAATATAATCCCAAACTAAACTAGTCCCTCCTGCCTGCTCCTGGCCGACATCATTGGCTTTCTTATTCATGTATTTATCCAAACGTCTTTTAAACATTGTAATTGTACTAACATCCACCACTTCTTCAGGAAGTTCATTCCACACGTGTAAAAACTTTGCCCCTCATGTCTTTTTTAAATGTGTCTCCTCTCATTTTAAAAATGTGCCCTCAAGTCTTGAAATCCCCCATCCTAGGTAAAAGATAACAACCATTAGCTCTATCTAGAGCCCTCATTGTTTATAAACTTTTTTAAGCTTGCCACTGAACTTCCTATGCTACGTGGGAAGAAGTCCCAGCCTGTCCAGCCTTTCTTTATAACTTAAGCCTTCCATACCCAGCAACATCCTGGTAAGTCTATTCAGAACCCACGCCAGCTTGATAATATCCTTCCCATAACTGGGCAACCAGATCTGGACGCAGTATTCCAGAAGAGGCTTCACCAATGTCCTGGAAAACCTCAACCTGACTTCCCAACTCCTATACTCAAAGGACTGAGCAATGAAAGCAAGCCTGCTAAACACCTTTCTAACAACCCTGCTTACATGGGACGGAAACTTCAAAGAATTATGTACCTGAACTCCTTGGTCCCTAGTTCTACAGCACTACCCAAGACCCTACCATTAATTGTATAAGCCTTACACTTGTTTGTTGTACCAAAATGCAATACCTCACATTTGTCCAGATTGAACTCCATCTGCCATTTTTCATCCCATTGTCCCATTTAATCAAGATCCCTTTGTAACCTTCTTTACTGGCTGCTAGGTCACCAATTTTGGAGTTGCCTGCAAACTTACTAACCATGCATCCTATATTCATAGCTAAACCATTTATGTAAATGACAAACAAAAGAGCAGTTTAAGGTGAGAGGAGAAAAATTTAAAAGAAACATAAGGGGCAACTTTTTAACACAGAGTGTGGTGAGTGCCTGGAACAAACTGCCAGAGGAAGTGTTGGAGGCTGGTACAATTACAACATTTAAAAGCTATCTGGATGGGTATATGAATAGGAAGGGTTTAGAGGGATACGGGCCAAGATTAATTTAGAATATCTGGTCGGTGTGGATGATTTGGACCCAAGGGTCTGTTTCCTTTGACCCAGAACTGATCCTGTGGAACACTGCTGGTGACAGGTCTCCAGTCCAAAAACTAACCCTTCACCACCACTCTCTGTTTCCTACTGTTAAGCCAAATATGTATCCAATTGGCAAGCTCACCCTGAATCCCATTTGACCTAACTTTACTAAATAGTCTACCATGTGGAACCTTGTTGAAGATGTTACTAAAGTCCAAATAAACAACAACAGTCAATGATACTGCAAGGGAAGGGTAGCATCTTGTTGTAATGGGAGCATGCTTCACTGATTTTACTTCAGACAATTATGTCGGCACTTAGCAGGGAGATGCAACTGCAAAAAATATTAGAACAGTGAGAGCTTATACCCATTTACATCAATTGAACACCCATGCCACCAAGGTACCCTCGACTGGATTTATTCTTCCTTTGTCCACCACTACGTCTAAACATGGGCCAGACAACTCCAGTTAGGGCCTTTGGGCTGGTATACCTTTGTGATTGTGAAAACTTTGATGGCCATCTTCTGTAGTCCTCGAGACTAGAAAACACTGAGCAGGTGAGAATCTCCAGTACCCAGATGTACCTGAAAGTGGAGTGAAATTGAGGTGCCTTATCCCCCTTTCACTTCTTATGGATGCTGAGCACTCTTGCCCAGAGCAATGGAGAGTAGATAAAAGAACATATCTGGCAGCTATTGAGTGTTCTGCTACACTTGGGTCTCCAATATGATTGCTATTTTTTCCAGGGAGGTAGCTAAGCACTTGTATGCTGGAAACATCGTAGATAGAGATGGACGGACCCAGCCATCCTTTGCTTCAGTCCATTGAATGTGTCTGCAATCTTTGTCTGATGTTTCATCTTTGCAGGATGACTATGCCAGCATGGCTGTGTGCAAAGGCCCATCTTCTGCCTGGTCCTCAGCAGATGCATTACTGCCTATAATCCTCTCAGTGTCAGAAAACTCAGGCATTTCTTCCTCCATCAGTTGTGGACTTGGGTCAGTGATGTGCTCACCAGATTGTGTCCCTTACCTACTCCATCTAAGGAACTCAAGAGACTCGTGAAAGTCTCTGTTATGATAAAGGGTGCAGGTGAATTGTTTGCCAGCGCACCTCTGAGGTGCATTGGCTCCATTCCTAGAGGCGCTTGCGATGAGCATTTTTGGTGACTGTTTGTATCTATGGAAGAAAGAGAATTATTTGATAAAGAAGTACAACTCCTTATAAAGTAGGATGTGAGAGAGGCTACACTTCTGAGATGAGCAAACAACAACATTGCCCATTGGCTTCTGCCATTCTGATCTCTATATCAGTGTACAACTAGTTCTGGTTCATAATCACCAGCTAGAATGCAGCTTCCTCAAATACAGTGAGGAGCTGGAGATCAGGAAGGCCTCGTCTCGTCTGGGCCCTCTTGATCCTCCTGGATACAGCTCCTAAAATACAGTCTTATTATGAAAGGACTTTATTTTTTACATGATGTTCTTCAGTTTTTAAATTTAAATGGAAGTCTTGGGGGTGGATTACACATCCAGAACAACCATGATCAAAAAGTTGGCAGAACTTTCAAGCATGTCATTTGAATAGAAATAGTTTGTTTGAAATTTGTGCATTAAAATCGCTTCAAAAGAACATTACAAAGTTTAAAACTGGATTTCTGCCCATTTTTACATTCAAATGGATGAACAAAACAAAAACAATTTCTCCCTAAACTTTGGGTCGCTGCATTGCGAAGGGATGTTCTCAGAAATATTTCTTCATGAAGCCTGTAATTTTGCTGTAACATTCCTGTTTAAATACTGGCCAGTGGGCTTTTCCTATTCAATCCATATTATACTGGACACTTTTGTGTTTGAGGGCTAACAGAGTCTCAATCACCCATATGACAATCCTGTTTGTTGCCACTGTGAAAGAGAAAACACAAGTCTTTGGTGTATAACAGAAATGTCACACAATTGGGTGACACAGGAATGAGAATGTCGCTTTGTTGTTTGCAATCAGGTCTTTCAAGCATTCCCACACCGCAGTCTGTGACTCATACACAACTTCATGAAACTCACTTTGGAGCCTGCAGTCAAACAGCTGGGAAGATTGTACAGACTCACAGAATGTATTGTTGGTTTCCAGAGCAACAGGGCGCTCAGTATTCATTCTGTTTCCTTGTTTGTTTTCTTTTTAATGTGGAGAGATATTGTCTTGGTACCTTTTATGAATTCAGAGATGACATTTCAAGCCTCTGGCCACAAAACCTGATTTCAAACCAATTCGTCTCTGTCGCATTATTGTGGGTACATTGGCTTAAGGAGGAATTCCATTTGGAACTCTGCATCTTATAAAGAACATACAAGTTGTTAAATCTTTCCCACGCTGAGTAAATTTTGTAAATCTGTTTACAATTCCAGCTTAAACCAAAGGGAGTGGATGCATTGTGAACACAAAGTAATACCACAGTGCTATAGTGACATTACTATTTATAGCTCACATGAAAACAAGCACCGTTTGTTGATGCTTTGATGGTTCGAGGGCTAAATATTATCAAAGGCTTGGAGTGATATTACATGTGCCAAAACTCTAAGTCATCCTTTGTTCTTTGGTTAAATTTTCCTTTCAATTTAATAAAACATCATAATTTGTCCTATTAGATTCATTAAAGGAACATTAATTTGAAAATTAAAAATGACAAACTCCTTTGAATGTACTGTGTCTAAACAATCTCTTCATGACACATTTAAATTGCACTTTATAAAGAATGTATTATCTGAAGAAGGCCGAGTGTAAAGGAACATTGTTTATTTTTGAACACCAAAGTAGAGCTACTACCTATAGTATACAAAAGCTAGTCCCAACCCAGGACAGATAGTTCTGCAGATCCATCGCTGGGTCGGTTTTATATAGAAAGGGCTCAGGTGACGAGTTCCAGCTGGAGAGGCCATTGCTTGTTAGCAAGGGAATTCATACTCAACAAACTCCACAGGGAGATGAAATACTGATTCCCCACGGGTACAAGTTATAATGAGTGGGCTCAGGGGATCGTAATGGGCTAATACATTATGAACAATAGTTGTTGTTTGATATTTGCAAAGGATTCTTCTTGCAGCATTTGCCACGGCCATTTCTGATTTTTTTTAGCAGGAGACATCAGATTCGCAGATTTGGGTATGAATTTTCCATAACAATTTATAAGACTTAGAAAAGACTTCAACTCCATTGTGTTCCTTGGAGTCAGAGCCCTTTTTACAGCTTTTGACTATTTAATCAATCCTTGTCAACTCTGTACCCAAAATACATTACCTTAACTTGCCTGGAACACACATATTTCCCTTCTTAGCCGAACACCAGCATAGAAAAATGCTGCAAAGTCTCCTCAAACTCTCCAAATCTTCCATTGCAGTAAAACCTGAGATTAAAACATCATCCAGATAGACAGCCACTCTGGGCACCCCTTGAAGGATGTTCTCCACTGTAGACATCCCAAAAAGCAAGTCAGTGTTCTCATATACAGTCTTTTGTGATTAATTATAAAGACGTGCTTCATGGATGACACCACAGCTCCAGTTGGAGGTAGGCACTACTCATATTCAATTTGGAAAATATGTGCCCCTCAGCCAGCTTTCCACACAAGTCTTCAATGCACAGCATAGGGTATCTGTCTAAGCAGGAAGCTCCGTTAACCATCAACTTATAATCCTCACAAAGACAAACTGAGTTGTCAGCTTTTAAAACTGAGACTACATTCCTGAGGAAGAGTTTATGCTCGAAACGTCAACTCTCTTGCTTTTCAGATGCTGCCTGACTAGCTGTGCTTTGCCAGTGCCAAACTTTTTGACTACAGCCACAGCCCATTCAGCAAATTATAATAGGTGTTTGATGCCAGTTTCCTTTAGATATTCCAATTTGGTGTCTAATTTGGCACATAGGGTATAGAGGACCACTCATGCCTTGAAGTATTTAGTTTGGGCCTCTAGGTCTACATAGATCTTGATCCTGGTACCTTTTATCCTGCTAAGGCCCTCTTAGAACACTTCAGGATACTTCCTAACGATGTAGTCTAGATTGCCAGTATCCATTTTAAATACCTGTTGCCAATCCAGCTGTATTTTGTTTCAGCCAGTCCTTTTCCAAAAGACTGGGACCTGATCCTTGTACCACCAATAAGGGGAGTCAGATTGTCTATTGCCAATGCATAATCGGAGTTACAGTGGTTCCAATAACATGTCCCAATAATAAGTGGCCAATCCAATATTAGTCCCTTGCAGACTTAAAAGCAAGATGCTCTATCAGAATTTCCAAAAACTTTTCTCAACTTGGGACCACTACTTTTGGTGTGCATAGGATAGATGGTTAAAAGATAAACCGCATAGTCCCAGATATCTGCTCTTTCATCAGAGGGAGATTTAACCTTAAGGTCACAAAGCCTCAGGTAAGGGAAGGAGTTGAGAAAGAGAATCCTTCACATAGTGTGGAAATTGAATCCATGCTGTTAGCATCTCCGTGACATTATACAACTGACTGTCCAGCCAACTGAGCTAACTGAAACCAAATAATTAAACCTAAAGAAATGATACTTCAGATAAAAGCACATTTTTGCCGCCAAAAATAATGTTTGTTAGAAATAAGATGTCCCATGATATTCAAAATTGCTTACACTCGAATGAACATGCCCCATCTTGTTCTGGTGCACTTAATAAATGTCTTGGTGTGAATCCACCTGGATTGGCAACAGATCTTTAAAATGTATATTGGTGATCTACAATGACATCACTGGGAAGTATCCTGAAGTGTTCTAAGAGGGTAAATGACATTTGAATGCCTCAACTTTCAGTCAGGATACTGGCATACAGATGCTTACGCAAAGCTGGGCAAATTGTACAGTAAATTCCAGATTCCATTTCGAACATATGAATTGAATTAGCTTTATTGCCACATATACTCGAATGAGTTCAGTGAAAAGTTTATAAATTGCTACTTACAGCACCATTTTAGGTACAACGGTACCTAGGTAAAGCTTCTTCAGTTACAGTGTAACAATGTCACCAACACATAGTGCCATCTTAGGTATAGTGTACCTAAGTTCAGTCCTTAGATACGAATAGAGAACTGAAGACAAAAAAGTTACATTACAGCTTTACACTGTATGACCATAGGTCCTAAAATCAAGAAGCAAAGTTAATAAGACAAACATCACTGTCTCTCTCTAGGGGCTCTCCACAACAGACCAGCGCAAGGGGCCTCCATGTGGTCGAACTGCTGGCTGCCACCACGCGCTGTGATGGCTGCTGCTGCCACACTCCACATATGTTGGACTTACTGCCCAGTTGATTCCCTAACAATAGTAAACACTGATTGCAATACTATTACTGCTAAAATCCAGGTCAAGGTGCATCATTAAAACTGACAATTTTTAAAACATGAGTTAGTTAATATATCAGAATAGCAAAAGTGAAAGTAGCATTGCATGATCTGTCATTATAATGTACATGTAAACACAAAGTTAAAAAGAAACAATCCACAGAGGTTTTAAGATAACAAGATATCTATAACAAGATATACTTATTGCTATCATGTTTGCTGCATGATAGCAATAAGTATAACAATATTTGGTCAAGCATAATTACTGGGACCTTAGTGATCTGGTAAAGATACACCTACTCTCTCTACACATTAAAATAGAAGTCCTTGCAACCATCCACAGATTTTATGAGACATCAGTAGAATGGGTGGAGATAATATAGCCTGAATATTATCCCCCTTTAGAACATAGTCTTACACGATACATCTCCAAGATCTTTGCTCATAGTTAATTATTTTTATAACTATGTAACACTTACCACAACCCATTTCACGCAACACACCACCCCCATCCCTGATGAGTCTCTAGCTCACAAATACAGGTAGCATGGCCATTTCCCACATTTCTTTCAATGCATTATCTTTGGACTTAAGAATGATAGATCTCTTACTTGAGGACTGTTGACTGGTCCTGACCTGTGGATCATTTCTCTGCTGGTGGATCGTTTATCTCTCAGATATGCCTCATGGAGGGTGCTATTCTGCAGTCCTTGTTGTTAGTCCATTATCTTGTTTGAAGAACCCTAAATTGACAACATTTTCTTTACATTGGAATTCTTCTCTGCGAACAAAGGTAGTTGGCCCATTATCCCATCTGGTGGATCTTTTTTCTCATGAATGCCCATCCTGTAAGACAGCTCCTGTGTGGAAACAAATACCATCTTCCTTGAAGGATCAGGCAGGATATTTGTAACTTGATGTGGTTTTTGTTTTGCGTTATCCTGGATAGCTATACCACACAATTTCTTTTCCTTGACCATGTCCTCAGTCTGTCGACATTGGCCTGGTTCTCTTGGAGTCACATGCAGTTTATATCCCTAAGTTGTTCATCAGGCTGGATATCATTAGTTGCCCATTGTGATTGTTTGACTGGTGAAGTACAACCTTTCAGACTGAAAACAAAAAAAATGCTAGGAATCACAGTGAGCCAGGCAGCATCCATGGACAGGCAACAAGCTAATCTTTCAAATCTAGATGCCTCTTCATCAAAGCTGACATGAAGTGTGGGGGGCAGGAGGCTAGAAGAACACAGCAAGCCAGGCAGCATCAGGAAGTGTAGAAGTCGAGGTTTCAGTGGGTTACACTTGAAATATAGACTTCTACACCTCCTGATGCTGCCTGGCTTGCTGTGTTCTTCCAGCCTCCTGCCTATCTACTTTGGATTCGGAGAAGGAAGGGCTGGATGTCTTGAAATGTATGAAAGTGGATAAATCCCCAGGACCCGATCAGGTGTACCCAAGAACTCTGTGGGAAGTGAGAGAGGTGATTGTTGGGCCTCTTGCTGAGATATTTGTATCATCAATAGTCACAGGTGAGGTGCTGGAAGACTGGAAGTTGGCTAACGTGGTGCCACTGTTTAAGAAGGGTGGTAAGGACAAGCCAGGGAACTATAGAGCAGTGAGCCTGATGTCGGTGGTGGGCAAGTTGTTGGAGGGAATCCTGAGGGACAGGATGTATATGTATTTGGAAAGGCAAGGACTGATTAGGGATAGTCAACATGGCTTTATGCGTTGGGAAATCATGTCTCACAAACTTGATTGAGTTTTTTGAAGAAGTAACAAAGAGGATTGATGAGGGCAGAGCGGTAGATGTGATTTATATGGCCGTCAGTAAGGCATTCAACAAGGTTCCCCATGGGAGACTGGTTAGCAAGGTTAGATCTCACAGAATACAGGGAGACTGGTTAGTAAGGTTTGATCTCACGGAATACATGGAGAACTAGCCATTTGGATACAGAACTGGCTCAAAGGTAGAAGACAGAGAGTGGTGGTGGAGAGTTGTTTTTCAGACTGGAGTCCTGTGACCAGTGAGGTACCACAAGGATCGGTGCTGGGTCCTCTACTTTTTGTCATTTAAATAAATGATTTGGATGCGAGTATAAGAGGAATAGTTAGTAATTTGCCGATGATACCAAAATTGGAGGTGTAGTGAACAGTGAAGAAGGCTACCTCAGATTACAATGGGATCTTGATCAGATGGGCCAATGAGCTGAGAAGTGGCAGATGAAGTTTAATTTAGATAAATGCGAAGTGCTGCATTTTGGTAAAGCAAATCTTAACAGGACTTATACACTTAATGGTAAGATCCTGGGGAATGTTGCTGAACAAAGAGACCTTGGAGTGCAGGTTCATAGCTCCTTGAAAGTGGAGTCACAGGTAGATAGGATAATGAAGAAGTTTGGTATGCTTTCGTTTATTGGTCAGAGTATTGAGTACAGGATTTGGGAGATCATGTTGGTCATTGGTTAGGCCACTGTTGGAATACTGCATGCAATTCTGGTCTCCTTCCTATCAGAAAGATGTTGTGAAACTTGAAAGGGTTCTGAAAAGATTTACAAGGATGTTGCCAGGGTTGGAGGATTTGAGCTATAGGGAGAGGCTGAACAGGCTGGGGCAGTTTTCCCTGGAGCTTCAGAGGCTGAAGGGTGACCTTATTGAGGTTTACAAAATTATGAGGGATAAGTCTTTTCCTTGGGGTCAAGGAGTCCAGAACTAGAGGGCATAGGTTTAGGGTGAGAGGGGAAAGATATAAAAGCGACCTAAGGGGCAACGTTTTCATATAGAGGGTGATACGTGTAGGGAATGAATGAGCTGCCAGAGAAAGTGGTGGAGGCTGGTATAATTGTAACATTTAAAAGGCATTTGGATGGGTATACAAATAGAAAGGATTTGGAGGGATATGGGCCGGGTGCTGGCAGGTGGGACTAGATTGGGTTGGGATATCTGGTCAGCATGGACAGGTTGGACCGAAGGGTCTGTTTCCTTGCTGTACATCTCTATGGCTCTATTTGCAGTTTTTTGTCTCTGTGAAGTGTGGAGGGGGCAGCATTTATGCAAACCCAAATTTCAGGCTTTCAGTTGTTTTGTTCAAAGTTTGCTACTTTGTCTGCACTCTGTCATTGTCATTGACTGATCTGTTTTAGAAGACAGAGGATTGAGCATTTTCACAATCCTGTGGAATCCTTTATGTTGACAATGCTGAATAACACCCATGTCAAGATAAGTGATCTGTTTTGATTCTTTCTTCTCTTCAGTCATGAGTTGAGCAGCCCAATGAAGTCTACTACTACTTGCTTCCCGACTGGTTGGTCAATAATATTTCTGGACCAGAGTGTGGTCAGCTGTTTATTTCTGGACTAGAAGTCTTCTGGGGAAGATTGTCAAACTCCTCCAAATCTTCTGATGAAGTTGAGGTTGAGACTTGAGTCCTGGTTCAAACGTGAGGAGTGTTTATTGCAAATTATTTAAATAGTTTCAACTCTCCTAAATCCAAGTATTGTAATGTAACTTGTCACAAAACTGTGCTTGAGTCATTCCATCTATGTTACATATTCTCATTTCTGGCTTTTGCTTTTTTAGCCATGTTTACTTGGCTGATAGGATAGTGACATTAATATTTGAATCCACCTGAAATTTAATAGGGTGCCCCAAGCACATAAATAGGTACTATGAAACCCAGATCTTTGGATAATTCTTATAAATGCCTTGGTTATCTTTTCTAAAGGAGATTAGTGTACCATATTAAGATCTGTGAATCTGTGTAACCTCCTCCTTTTGTGTAGTTTTGAAACTGTGTCTAACTTGTGCTTAGCATTTGATTTTAAGGAAATTCTCAACCTGAAGAACTGCCATCTTCATGAAGTCCAATCTTATGTTTTGTATGGTCCTTCTCTGTCATCTTGAATCAGCCAGGAATTGTTAAGACTTTTTTTTCCATTTCCTCTATATGCTGATTAATCTTTTTATTATAAAGATATTTTAAATTTGTATCATTTCAATATTGCATTAAATCTGCTGTTCTTTATGCTTGTATTCATCAACGTTGTTTTAAATTGTAGACTGTAAAGCTTATGGCACTTTGTATAATATTTTCTTTATCAGCCAGTTTTTAAAAATTATGCATTTTTCTTGTACTGTAACTGATCAATAAAGCTTTTAATTGTGACTGTTGTTCAGTGATTTATTGCTTTAAAGCTTTTTAAATCTGTTTGTTTGTACTATTGTACTCTGTATTGCTTACTGGAATTTGAATGTTCTCCCATCTGTTTTAGTGATCAGCATCATGGCTATCCAGTTTGTCAAGGAGTTTCCTGCCTTAATCAGCAAAGATAGAGTTTTCCCACTTCTTTCTGGGTAAAATACACACGTTCCAACCTTTCACAGTCTAAAACACCAGGTACTTGCTTCTTCACAAAATTTTAAATCAATTGTGGCCATTATAAATCTTGCTGCCTTTTAAGTCTTCAGTTTTTCCTGATGTTTCTTCTGAAATACGAGGTGCTGAATTTTGGGAAAGCAAATCTTAGCAGGACTTATACACTTAATGGTAAGGTCCTAGGGAGTGTTGCTGAACAAAGAGACCTTGGAGTGCAGGTTCATAGCTCCTTGAAAGTGGAGTCGCAGGTAGATAGGATAGTGAAAAAGGCGTTTGGTATGCTTTCCTTTATTGGGCAAAATATTGAGTACAGGAGTTGGGAGGTCATGTTGTGGCTGTACAGGACATTGGTTAGGCCACTGTTGGAATATTGCGTGCAATTCTGGTTTTCTTCCTCTCGGAAAGATGTTGTGAAACTTGAAAGGGTTCAGGAAAGATTTACAAGGATGTTGCCATGGTTGGAGGATTTGGAGCATCGGAGACTGAGGGGTGACCTTAGAGAGGTTTACAAAATTATGAGGGGCATGGATAGGGTAAATAGGCAAAGTCTTTTCCCTGACGTTGGGAGTCCAGAACTAGAGGGCATAGGTTTAGGGTGAGAGGGGAATGATTTAAAAGAGACCTACGGGGAGTACCTACAGAAAATGATAAACTGACTTCAATAGAATAATGACCAATGACTGCCCTAAAACGCAAAATATTGTTTCAGTTTAAAGTATTTTTTGTGATTACTGCTAAGATGATTATGGGCAGGAAGCAGAAAATATTCATTAAAATTCAGCTTTCACAAACATTAATCCTTCTGTGTGGGCATCATCTAAAAAAATGGGATTGGACACCTTGGACCAAATATTTACCACCAATATGAGTAGTGAGAATTGGGACATTACCTTGATATAATGTGATACTCTATTTTAACTCTGGGGAAGTGGTGGTGGGGTATAATAAGGTCTGCAGTCTAGAAAGCAGATTGGAGGGGTCACAGATGGACCACACATTGCTATCAGGCCAGGTTAAAAAGGTCTATCTCAGTTCTTTGGGACTTTGTTCCAGTCTGATTACATTTTAGGCTTTTTAACCCTCACCCTAATCACTCTGCCCCACCTATACCCTATAGTATGTGCAGACCCCATGACAACTCAATGCCAGTTCATGCTCCGACACCCACTCCTCAGCTCTTTATAGCCCCATGCAATTCATGCCTTCCGCCCACCCCAAATGGCCTCTTATACCCTCCGCAGCAACTCATAGTGCTTCTGTGTCCATTTGCCCAGCATACGCTATGTACATAAACAATAATGTATGGTAGAAATGGTATGAGTAAAGCTCCTTCACACCTATTCATATTTGTTTTAATAATGTGTTCCTACCACTCTTTCAAGTTGCTAATCAAATAGACCATTCAATTCGACATAATAAAAGTTTTAGGAATCTGTAGAAATTTGATACTTAGACAATGACAAAGATAACGTCATCGTAGCCCCAGATGGTCATGGGACTGCTCTCTCAGTTGAGAGAGAGAGAGAGAAGTGCTGAGTTTAACTTGAGGGTCACCACCCCTCATGTAGGGCGAGAGATTGGGAAGGAGGAATCTTCATGGCAATCTCATGCAGATTTGGAATTGAACCTGCACTGTTCGTATCACAGTGAATTGAAAACTAGCCATTCGGGCAACCGACACCCTTACATTGACTAAAGAAAATGGAAAATAAAAACTGAATATAATCTCATACAAATGTCTATCATACAAGTGAACTCTACAATTCTCTGCGCCTATGTTAACAGATTTGCTAATGTATCCTTTCACAAGAATCTGACATTCAGCTAAGAAATCCGCGTTATACCAGCACTTGTACATTTGCGATTATTTTGATAATTGTTTCTTTCCACAGCACCTTTCAACTCCCTTGAAAGCCAACAACAGTAGATACATGGCAATGCCATAACCTCCAGGTTCTCCTCCATCCTGACTTGAAACTATATCACCATCCTGCAAAGTTGCTGTGTCAGAAACTTGGCACACCACTTCTAACAGCACTGTAGGCTTACCTATCCTAGATTGATTGAAATGTTTCAACAATGCAACTCACCATCACCGTCTCCAGTTAGGGATTGGCAATAAATGCTGGTACTTCCAGCAATGCTCACATCCTCTAAAAGAATAAAGCACATTTAAAAAAAAAAAATCAAATCCATTGGTGGTGTTATTTTTAAAGTGAATCATATTTAGGATTTACATTTTTATGTAAATTATTGTTGGTTTTTAAATTCATAGAATCATAGATTCCCGACAGTACAGAAAGAGGCCATTCGACCCAGAAATTCTGCACTGACCCCAAATAGTATTCCACACCAACCCATCCCACCACTCTAACCCTGTAACCCCTGTAAACCTGTATTTACAATGGCTAATCCACCTATTCTGCACATTCCTGGAAACTACAGGGAAATTTAACTTGGCCAATCCACCTAACCTGCATGTCTTTGCACTTTAAATATTTAAATTGTTAGTATGAACAAAGCACATCTGTTGTAGTAATGACTCCCTTTGAAATGATGGAAATTTTAAAAAAGCATTCAAAATAGTTAACTCAAGAATTGCACCAAAATTCATCCAGTGACCAGTTATGGAAAGAGCTTCTTGTTGCCCTGTGAATGAAACCGAAGCATGCCAAAAACCTATCTATACTGTCTGGACACACTAGACAATGCGACCATGGAAATTGCAAGTATTTGTGTAGTTAGTAACTTACTTCAAATAAGCTTTCGAAAGAAGCTATGGGCTTTCAGTAAAAAAAATCAAAACACAGAAGATAATTTTCTTTATTTTTGTAAAAATATTTATTAGCAAATTTTTTTTAACTTTACAAACATATAAAATTATTGAAAAATACAATCAATAACAAATATCAGTATAATAAAAAGAAAGAAGATAATTTTTTAGGTAAGATGAATTTTAAAAATGTATATTTCAGTTTGTATTATTTTTTATATTATACCATTGATTGAGCACAAGATAATTTAAAAATGTGAAATAACAGATCAAAGGTTTTGTAAGAACAAAGTTGAGTTATTCACTCAAAATCTCTGCTTTTTAAACTTGTCAAAGTTGTTTCATTTACTACTGTTTAAAAGATTTGAATTTTTTGAATTATTTATTTCGTTCAGTGTCAGTTTTATGCAATTTATGCACTTATGTCATTGCACAAAATCAACCTTCTGATTTATCAGCCTGGGTTTTAATCTTTGAGGTGAATAATATAAGATAGGAATATTCTGATCTGCCAAAGGAGAAAGTCCCAGGAAAGACACAATCTTCACTGTTGAGTGAAAGCAACATTTGGCCAACTGTCCAGGATAAAGATTCCATGGCAGTTGAGAAGGCCTGCCTCAGTGCTGTGTTTCTTCACCCAGTTATCTCACTATCTCATATTCCATACCTTTCATATGCACTCCATTTCCCATCCAAACCCCCTCAAGCTCTCATGTCTCATTTATTTATAATGAAGTTTGGCTAAATGCACAGGCATCCATTACTTTGTTAGAATACCTGAACACCTATTTGATTACAGCGCAGACTATCTGGTCTTTGCTGTTAATTTCACAATTTGCATTTATACAACACTAAGAGTTTTCAAGTATTTTCTGGTTCTGCTACTGATACCTTAAAGGATCTGCTGCTTGACACTTTTCTGTCTTAGAGTATAAGTAAGGTGTTTTTTTTTAAACAGTGGAAAGTAATGAATTATAGTTTTTAAAACTTTATTTTGTTGTGTATCCCATTGAGCTCTACAAGGATTATTACTTTCATATAGTTGATAGTGGATCAATTTGCATGGACATGCCTATACTATCCATGGGGCAACAAAGTGGCATAAGGGACATAAAGGCCCAAAGGAATGGTTAGGAGGCAGAGCCTAATTTTTTGGCATGAAGAACAATGGGGTGAGAGTTGGGGTTTATGGAGGGGAGAGGGGAGAATAGCATGGCATGAGGAAATGAGGAGAACTTGGGTAGTTCAGTCGGTAGAGCATCAAATGTTTAATCTGAGACACCAGGGTTCCAGTCCCTGCTGAGGTGTTCTTATTGGGCAGCATGGTGGCACAGTTGTTAGTACTGCTACTTCACAGCACATTCTCCGTGTGTCTGTATGGGTTTCCTCCATGTGCTCTGTTTTCCTCCCACCATCTAAAGATGTGCAGGTTAAGTGGATAAGCCATACTAAATTGTCCATAGTGTCCAGAGATGTGCAGGCTCAATGGGTCAGCTATTCTAAAAATGGGTTACGTGGGATACAGTGGGGGAAGTGGATGCTTTTCAGAAGGTTGGTGTGGCCTTAATGGGTCACATGGCCTCTTTTTGCACTGTAGGAATTATATTATTCTTGAACTTACCTTTAAAAAAAGTTCCCTAATGCAGACTGTAATTCACAATAGCTCTAGGGTTTTTTGAATCACGATTGTTATAAGGTGGACTCCACGCCATGAAAAATTATAGGGGAGCAGGTCAGGCAATGTATCTGACTAGATTGAAAGTCCTGGGTATGGGCTCATGACTCAAAACACCCTCAAAACAGCCTTAAAAGGTCCTGATGCAAAGTGGAAACCCCAGGAATGTGGTTGGGAATCCTGGAATCCAGACCTGCATGCTATAGGGTTCTTAAGTCATTTTGACTCGATGAAAATCCAGGCCGTGTTTTTATGAAGATAAAATTGGGTGACAGAGGGACACAAAACCTTACTATAGACAGCGTAATGCAGCATCATAAAGAATGATGTGTGATGAACTAAATAATCTGCCAATCATAACATGGTTTGTTCTTATCTCCCATTGCTTTGCCCTTGAAATGCTATTTAATAAAGCCAAGATCATATGTTGAGCTCTGTCCCTTTGTCAAGAATCTGTATTGAAATAGAAACTTTAATGCCAGTAATTAGCCCAAAATGCATTAAGGAGGATAAGAAGAAAGAAAATTACACCAAGCCTAAGAAGGAAATGTTTAGAGAAGATGACCTATAGTTTTGTCAAATAGCTAACTTTGAGAAAAGTCTTCTAAGGCAGAGACACAGGTTGAGAAATGGAGACGCTCAATTGGTTCTTTCAAGAGGTTCGGGCAGTTGAAGACATGACTACCAATATCAGTGTGAACAGACTGGGAGTGCACATGAGCACAGAATTGGAGGAGAGAATCTAAAGTCCTGGAGGATTATAAAGATGAGGTAAGGTTAAAGAAAAATTTGAACATGAAAATAAGAATTTTTAAATTGAGGCTTCATGAACCAAATGCCAATATAAAATCAACAAGAGTAGTAATTGGTGAGAAGAGGTTGATGTAGAGTAGAACAATGTTTGGATAAGTTCAAGTTCAGGGACTGTGGAAGAAGCTAAATTGTCTACTATTGAATTTGATGAAAATGGAAGTAAAAAAGCATGGGCAAATATTTTAGTAGCAGATAGATAGGCAGAAGTGGAAATGGTATTATGTCAGTAAAGGAAGCAGTAGTCTTGGTGATGGAGCCAATGTGTGGTTAGAGGTTCAACTCATGCAGAATTAGGATGTCAAGACTATGATCGGTTTGGTTTGTCCTATGAAAGTGGCACGGGATGGAATTGGAGGCAAAAAAAACTATTGGGGCAGCGGCTCAAAGGATTTTACTTTTCCAGTTTTTAATTGGAAGAAAGTACAGTTTATCCAAGACTATGTTGGGCAAACGATCTGGCAGCATAGAAGCAACAGAGAGTTTGAGAGGGGTAAACTGGAAATGGGTACTTTTACGTATATGTGGAACTACATGACATACCTCTAAATTAATGTCACTGAGAGGCAGCTTACAGATAAGAATTAGGAGGGATATATCCTTGAGGGATTTTAAAGACAGGCAATGAGAAGAAACGTAATTTCTGAAGATTCTGTCACTTTAATGGACTGGGTAAGAATGCGAGCCATCCTACTTCCCCAGACTGTGGAGGAGAGACACTGGAGGAAGACATCATCAGCCATGTCACAGGTTGGAGAGTACTACAGTCACAGAACTTAGGCCGCAAGAATTACTTTTTAAACAAACTATTCCTGAAGACATTATATTTAAGTTTTGCTTAGGTTAAGGAACTTGTGAATTGGAATATGCTTATAATGCTCCAGATAAAGAGAACACACTTTAAGATTGCTTTGTAACCACAATGTAAAATCAGCAGAATGTTGTCTTTGTGTAATGGTCAACTTTGTTCAAGTGTTCTTAGCTACTGCTCTGGTCATTGAGTTGCACATAGGGTGGTTTAGGAATGAAAACAGTCTTGTGTTTTGTTAGAATTTTGTGCGGGTAATGCAAGCATCTTGGGGAAATCTGCGGAGATTCTATAGTTTGACAAAATCAGATAGTGCTGTAGATGTTGGCACCAGGAGGTTATGAAGATTAACATTCTTGGGAGGGGGAGGTGTTGGACATGGATCAAAAGAAGGAATATTTTGAGGTTTTGCATTGCAACATTGCTTGTCCATAAATCTTTAGATAAACTGCTGTTAGAATGGTCATTATATTTAATATGTTTTGTTGTTCTTAATTGTATGATTGCTTAGCATCTTTGAACAGCTTACTTTTGTCTTGGAAATCATCAGACCATTACAACAAATAATTTTGTTAGCTCTTGGTGCCTCCTGGTGGTGATTTCAGGTTTTGCTAAGTTTTAGACCACAATTTCTAAAGAGTCTGCCTTTCTAAAATGTCTTTTTTTACAAAATCTATTATCAATGACCTATACCATAGTACACCATCTTGGTGAATATACTTTTATATACTCAGATTAAACATGAACAAGTAACCATTAATCTTTTACAGTCTGTGCAAACCACAGCTGGAAAAAACCTAAACAATTTTTGAAAATGTAATGTAGTTATAAAAACGGAGAGAGCCAATTCTCAGAATTTTATTCACAATTTCAAATTGATATTTCCATCACCAGTGTACATCTGCATGCGTCCTATAATGAACGAATCAGACCACTTTTGGGGTACTGTATTCAGCTTTATAGCATAGTTGATGAGCTAGAGCATAGTTACAGCACACTTTTCCCTTATTCAGTCAACAAGGATAAATGGTCTCACCATTTTGGAATAAAATATAAGTGTGGAAGCTGGAAATCTGAAAGAAAAATAGAAATTGGTGGAGAATCTCAGCAGGTCTGACAGCATCTTTGGAGAGAAAGCAGAGATAACATTTCAGGTCCAGTGACCCTTCTTCAGAACTCTGGTGAAACACCCTCTCAACATTTACCTTATCAAGCTCTTTAAGAATCTTGTATATTTCATTGATATTGCCTCTCATTCTTCTAAATCCTAATGAATAGATCTCAACCTGTTTAGCCTTTACTCATGAGACTATCTCTATACTGGCAATCATCCTCGTGAACCTTCTCTGAACTATCTCCAATGAAATATTATCTTTTCTTAAATAAGGGGACCACCGCTGCTCATCATACTCTAGATGTAATCTCACTAGCACCTTACAGTTGCAGTAAGACTTCCCTACTCCTATACTACAACTCCCTTGAAATTAGGGCCAACATTCCATTAGCCTTCCTGATTAACTACTGAACGTGTGTGCTGGCTGTCTGTGTTTCATACACAGGTACCCCCAAGTCCCTTTGTTTTACAGCTTTTCTCCCTTTAAACAATCATGTTTTTATGTTTTCCCTCTGTTCCTTGCCAGTAAAGAACCATGTGACCTTTACCTACACAGTATAGGCAGACATCTTGCGTTCACTTCAATGAAGTCCTAATGTTGAACACATGTGTTGGACACACAAAATGTGGCAGCAAAAGAGGTACTGAAGCGAGTATCCAGAGCTAAAATAAAAAGCACAGCTACAACTGGGAGACACAGGTACATGCAAAGCTGTGAGCTGCCAGTAGAGAAAAAAAATCACAATCAACCAACAAAACAAGTTTAAAACAGTGGTTAAGGGAAAAGGGTTGTAGCTTTCCCCTTTCCAGGTCCTATTCTGCATATATTAAGCAGAACTGGGAATTCTTCCATGCACAACACAGAATTATACAATAGCTATGAGCTTGCCGAGCAAACCAGAACACTTATCAATATTTCAAAATATATTCCACTATAAATCTTTTGGAAGAGTAGAGAAAAAACACATGGCATAAAGTTTAAAAACTTTAAAGGCAAACATTCAGCCCAAGAGAATGTTTTGTGTGAACGATACATGTTCAAGATTAGACACCAAGGGGAAAGTAATCCATTGATCAATACACAATATCAATAACTCAGCTCAGTTGAAACCTGTGAATTAGCATAATTAAAAGATGAGCTGATTAAAGATAGAATCATCTCACGCTTAAAATTATTCTGTCATGACAGCCGGACAGCAAATAGAAGAAAATGTGACTCTTGAAGAATTTAAAAACGTGTGCAGAAGCTTTGAACTTGTAAATCAACAATGTATAAATAGGAGGTCAGGTCTGTTTGTTCATTACATTGAAACGCACCCTGCACCTCACACTTGCATCAATATGGAAACAAAAAACAGTATCCACAGAAGAGCCAACAGAAATATCAAGCTCAAAGGACAAGCTGAAAATATCATGGAGGTTATTACATAAAACAAAAGAAATCATGTCCAGTTAGGAATAAAAGGGTGTTTTAATGGCAGACATTGAACCACTTTGCATGAGTATTTAGCTCGGGAGCAAACAAACAATCATATAAAGATGATAAAGACGATTGACGTAAAGATGTCAGACAATGATTTGGATGAATTAAGTGAGGTACTAGAAAGATGTCAGATGAAGATTTGGTTGATTCAATCTACACCTTAAAGTAGGTTGGCAATGTTGAACTTAAAGAAAAATGATTTGTAACTGGATACAACAAAATGAGAGCACCACGTGAACATGAACTATCAAATAGACACTGACATGTCCTGCAACATTATGAACTGCACATTCCAGTGTAAAGTTATGCTAAATGGCAATCTAAAAGTGAAACCCTTGCTGGTAAAACTGAGGCTCTGTGATGGAGGATACTGAACCCAAGAGGAGAAATTAGCCTTTGAACTCAATGGCAAGTCTAAAGATCTTGAATTCCAGGTACCAAACACAATGTGAAGCCACTCATTTCATTTTGGTGCAGGTGAAATGGACTAAAAGGATTTTATCAAGAAGCTTTTGGAGAGACAGGCATGAAGTTGGGAAGCAACATGTTTGGTAACATTTGAAAGTTAAGGTGGGGTGGGGAAATGGGGTGGGGAATGAAAGATAAGCTAGGAGTTAGAGGGAAATGTCTTTGAAACAAAATGATCCATGAGGTATTTACTTGGTTTTGAGACGACGTGGAGGTGAGGTTTGAAGGGGTTATAGTAAGGAGAGACAGAACTTGTGAGGTGTGGTTGGTAATAGAAATGAAGAAATGAGCACAGATACCTTGACCAAAGCCTTCGTAGTGCATAGGGCATGAAGGATAGTATGGCAAAGGGTCAGTTGTGGAAATGTGTGGTGAAGTTTATATGAAGGACGATTGACATTCAGAACATAATAAAAAGGAACAAGCAAAGTGTTAACGACTCCGATGGGAGGAGTGTTCTGGGACTCCAAAAGCCATACCAAAATGTGTTAATTAATCACTAAACTTGTCAAAATGTTTCTCTTTGTTACATTATCTACAAGTAGAAACATTCCCAATGTTTCTTCAGTAAATTCAAAAATAACTAATTTCCTATTAGTTAGCACTGCTGCCTCACAGCGCCAGAGACCCGGGTTCAATTCCCGCCTGAGGCGACTGACTGTGTGGAGTTTGCACATTCTCCCCGTGTCTGCGTGGGTTTCCTCCGGGTGCTCCGGTTTCCTCCCACAGTCCAAAGATATGCAGGTCAGGTGAATTGGCCATGCTAATTTGCCCGTAGTGTTAGGTAAGGGGTAGATGTAGGGGTATGAGTGGGTTGCGCTTCGGTGGGGCGGTGTGGACTTGTTGGGCCGAAGGGCCTGTTTCCACACTGTAAGTAATCTAATCTAATCTTATAAACAAACTCATTCGTTAGCCACGTGGCAAAACTAGTTATCAACTAAGCTACCGTGCAGAATTAAACTGTATCCCTTTAATCACAAATGCACACATTCATACACAGATAAGACAACACAGCTCTGCATCAATATCGTTGCTTTGTAAATAAGTAGGCCGAAGAAAGGATCAACACTCCTGTAAGTCAAGGGTATGGATTGAGAAGCTAGAATGGGCTGACTTCTCAGTTCTTTTGATTCTCTGTTGACAAGATCAAATTTCTGACAGTCACAGAATGATGACAGATCTTCAGCTGGATTTCAGATTCAGACAGGAAACAGGAGACCCTATATTTGAAAGTTTAATCACGCTTTCATACTACTTTATTGAGACCACAAGCTGGTGGTTTTGCCTTAAAATCTGTGTATCTTACTGACAGAGAGAGAAAGATAGCTGCTTTTTGCTGCAAACATCTTCAACAACTCACAGCATGTCAATCTTGCAACTTGCTAGGCCACTAAAAGCACAGATCCTAGGGTTTTTCTAAGTCTGTTTGTCTAGCAATTACTGGTCATAAAATTCACCTCTTATCTCTCTGAAAAATATTCACTGAACTTTCTCACAAAATTACTTGTTTTAGAGTAAATAGCAGATGATATTTAGTTCTCTTTGAACTATTGACATTTTGTTTCCAAGAAATCACATGATAAAGTCTCTTCAGCCCAGTTAAAGTTTCATATTGCAGTTTCTCAGTCCATAAATATATACACATTCCTAACAACATCTGACACTTTGAACATCCTTTTCCGTCAAATATTATAGAAGTTTATCCACTTCATTCTACCTTCCACTACTATCCATAGACTTTGTCATTCTTTCTGTGTGCAAACATTTAGTCAGTTCAGTTATAACGTGGTAGTTCCATTTTCGTGCAATCCTGTTATAAGAAAATTGCATAATAGCAGCACCATTTAAACTAATGGGGCCAGAATCAACACATGCTTTAAAAGATCCTGCTTTAGGAACAATGTCCCCAATTCATCAATCGTGTTATAACAAATTTGCATTAATGAAACACACGTTATAGCAGATTGACCTGTACTGATCCCCATCTTGAATAAATTCACCATCTCATATTCTCTGGGCTAGAGAATTCAAAACTATTCACAATTTATAGTAATGACTTACTGATAGCACAAAGATGGGTAGGAAAGTATGTTGTGAGGAAAACACAAAAGTTATATGCAGGTTAAGAGAGTGGCTAACGATGTGGCTAACGATGAGTATAGTGTGGGAAAATGTGAATTTGTCCATTTTTCCAGGAAATATAGAAAGAGACATATTATCTAAATGGTGAGTAACTGCAGAGCTTTGAAGTACAGAGGAATCTGAGTGGCCTCGTGCATGAATTGCAAAAGATTAGAATATAGGTCCAGCAAGTAATTAGGAAAGCTCATAGAATATTGTCATTTATAGTGAGCGGAACTGAACACAAAAGTAGGCAGCTTATGCTTCAGTTAGGCAGGGCACTGGTCAGACTTCATCAGGAGTACTGTTCACAATACTGGTGATTTACATCCTTCCTTATTTAAGGAAGGATGTAAATGCATTGGAGATAATTTAGAGGTTTACTAGTCTAATACTTGGAATCAGCAGCTTGTCTTATGAGGAGAAGTTAGTCAGGATAGGGCAGAGTGGAATGTAGAGAGTAAGAGGTGACTTGATTGAAACATAAAATCCTGAGGGGTCTTGACAGGATAATTATGGAGAGAAAGTTTCCTCTTATGTAAAAATCTAGAACGAGAGGTTATGATTTTAAAACCTGTGGTTGCCCATTTAAAGCAGAGATAAGGGGAAATTTTGTCTCTCAGAAGGCTGCGCACCTTTTGAACTGTCTCCCTGCAATGCTGGTGGTAGCAAAGTCCTTGAATATTTTTAAGATTGAGGTGGATAAATTCTTGTTAAACAAGGGGGTGAAGTTTACCAGGGAATGTGGGTTTGAAGTTAGAATCAGATCTGCCATGATCTTACTGAATAGTGGAGCAGGCTTGAGGGGCTGAATGACCCCTTGTGCTCATGATTCATACATTCATATTTTGAACATTCAACTCTTGGAATGAAGAACTTTGTCCTCATCTCAGTTCAAAATTATATATTAAATTCTATGACTGTGACCTTGTGTTTCAGACTCCCCTACCAAGACAGTGAAGAAGTCAAAGGAGAAATTCTCAAGCAGCATTGGACCTAATGGATTAGTCATTTAAATCCATGATGAATTGCATGTAGGCATTGATGACTTGGCTTTGTTACTTTTTCTGCACCCTGGTTCACAGATGTACCCAATGTGATAAAATTTGGCACTCATTTCCAATCAAGGTTTTTGATCTCAGTATAGCTAAGAGCAAGTATCATAAATCATGTAAACATAAACATATTTAGCATAATATATATTCAAGGAGACAGAAGAAAATGAACAAAAATAAAATAATGTCAGATTTAAACAAAACAGAAAATAATTTGAATTGCTGTTGTTTTATATTTTTCACTCCATTTGTACTGTTGCCTGTTAAATTCCTTTTTCTTTAAATTCTTATCCAATTCTCTTTTGAAAACTATGATTAGATACACTCAGACACAGTTTGCCATAGATCTAAACCACATGCTGGGCAAAAAGCATTTCCCAAAGGCGCCATTGATTCTTTTGTTATTCACCTTGCATCAGTATTCTGTAACTCTTAAGCCTTCTGCTAATGGGAACAATTTTTCTCTCTACATATTGTGTCGAGACTCCGCATGATTTTGAACATTTTTGTCAAATCTCCTCTCAATCTTCTCCAAGCAGACAAATCTCCAGCTATCTGTGTAACTCAAAAACCTCATTCTTGGTGCTGTTCTCCTAAATCTCCACAGCATCCTCTCTAAAGCATTCACATCTTTCCTAAAGTGTGCTGCCCAGAATTGAATGCAATCCTTCAACTGGGGCCAAACCAGTTATGAAGAATCATAACCGCCTTGTTTTGGGACTCATGTCTCTGCCGAGGATTCCATATATCATAAAATTTGCTTTCACAATTTGTCCTGTCACCTTCAAATGATTAATGAACATGCTCCCCAGATTTTTCCATTCCTATGCTGTTTTAGAATTATGTATTGTTTACAGTATTTTGCCATTCCTCATTTTTCCTCTCAGAATGGTTTACTTCATTTAGTTAAATTTTACCTGCTACATATCTGCCCATTCCACCAACCCATATTTCCGGGAAAATCATGGCTATCTAGCTAATAGTTCACAATATTAACAAGTTCTGTTGTATGTCATCTGCAAATTTGAAATTGTGTCTTTTTCACAAGTCTAGCTCATTAAATGTAGGGAAAAAAGCAACGGTCCTAGTGCTGGTTTTTAGGGAACATCACAGTACAACTTACTGTAGTTTGATAAATAAGTATTCACCAGCACTTTGTTTCATGACATTCATCCAACAACATATCCATACTGACATTGCCCTGTTTATTCATGGGCTTCAACTTTCTCGCAAGCCTTGCATGCAGCTCTTTATCAAACACCTTTTGGAAGTCATGTTCACCACATCAGCAGCGTTACTCTCTTAAACTCTCTGATCTCATTTAAAAAAAACAATCACAAGTCAGGTGAGTTAAAGACAAATTTTCCTTTAACAAATCCATTTTGGCTTTCCTCATGTAACTCATACTTATTCAAGATGACTGTTAATTTTGACCTAGGTTATTGTTTTGAAAAGCTTTTCTAACAATAGAATTAAACTGACTCACCTGCAGTTGTTGAATTTATCCTTATACTCTTTCATGAATGTAAGTATAACATTTGCAATTCACAGTCCTATCCCTGTATCTAAGGAAGATTGGAAGATTATGGCCTGTACCAGAACAATTTCATTCACTACCTCTCAGCCCCCTCAGATGCAACCATCCAGACTGGAAGCTTACCAATTTTAGTAGAACTAGCCTTTCTACTATCTCCTCTTTTTCAATGCTTAGCCAACCCAGTCTCTCAACTATTTCCTCTTTACTTTCAGGGCAACTTCTTTATTGGTAAAGAAAGATGTAAAGTACACATTCAGCATCCCAGCCATGCATTTTGCATCTATGGTTTGATCTACTTTATGGTCTCCAGTCTGCCCCAATCTCCCCTTTTATTATTTATAGGTATGTTTATATGCCTAACCGTCGGCCTGTTCTCTTGCTCTCTCTTTGCCATCCTTATTTCATTTTGCATATTCACTCTGAAGTTTTTATTGTATTGTCTGGTCATTATCCATATTATTAACCTAATATTTGTCAGACTCATCCCTTATCTGCTTTATCATATTTTTTAACTTTCTTGTCATTGGGGTGCTCTATCCTTTAAAAAGTTCCAACTTTTCTCCCTAATGGGAATGTAATTTGACAGTAAAGGAATAATATCTTCTTTAAACGGAATGGGACGATTGGACGCAGCCATTTGGGCGCCGGCGTTTTGGCACGGCCATTTGGGCACCAGCACATTTGGCGACGGACATTTGGTGCTAGGAAAAAAATGTTGATTGATTCATCATCATTCAAAGGTAGAACTTTACAAACTAGTTAACCCCAATTTAGCTAAATGTTTTTTGCATATTTTGAGCTAAATGAAAAAAAAATCCTTTTATTTGAACATCAGGGAATATGTCCTTCATAGCACTGTGTGCAGCTTGTTCAAAATTGCAGATGATTGAAGTGTGTTTCAAATTGGGTTCCATTTCTTTCAATAACTCAAAGATTCCCACATATGTGGTGTGTTGCTTGTTGGGCAAGAGCATACATTATAGGGTGAACACCTCCGTGCTTTTTTGCTAGAATTACATAAATCTGAGGAAAGAGGCTGGGAGCAATACTGAGTGTGCCATCGGCAAACCACATATCAGATGTCACTAAGTGTTGAAGCCAGCTCTGTCTTCCGAAGATTAATATCTGGTCGGGACCTGGTCCGCTATCACACAGTAAAATATTTTCTTCTACACCTGGTTGAGGGACATATATTCTGTAGCATTCTGGCACAAATGTTGCAAATCAGTTGGATTGGTGGGGGCGTTCATCACTGAATTACGCTTTCTGCATATTATTTTCCTCAAAGCAGACATACTAATGATGGCTAGTCAACCCTGATTCATCAACTTCACCAACACATTCCACCCTGACCTTAAATTTACCTGGACCATCTCTGACACTTCCCTCCCCTTCCTGGACCTCTCCATCTCCATCAGTGACGACCGACTTGACACTGACGTTTTCTACAAACCCACCGACTCCCACAGCTACCTGGATTACACCTCTTCCCACCCTACCTCTTGCAAAAATGCCATCCCGTATCCCCAATTCCTCCGCCTCCGCCGTATCAACTCCCAGGAGGAGCGGTTCCACCATAGAACACACCAGATGGCCACCTTCTTTAGAGACCGCAATTTCCCTTCCCACGTGGTTAAAGATGCCCCCCA
>NC_057736.1:28162375-28166110 GCF_004010195.1 Chiloscyllium plagiosum
TCCCCACCCCCACCCTCCTCTAGCTTATCTCTCCACGCTTCAGGCTCTCTGCCTTTATTCCTGATGAAGGGCTTTTGCCTGAAACGTCGATTTTGCCTGTCCTCGGATGCTGCCTGAATTGCTGTGCTCTTCCAGCACCACTGATCCAGAACCTAGCTTGGGATACGTCTGTCAAATATTCATTAACAACTACAGTCTCCTCTGCTCTCTTTTTTATTTTAGTTTTCGCAAGTGTAGCCTCTAATTGTGCAGCAGAAGCTTCATGCGAATGGCTGTTCAGCTCCCTCACCACCTCTTCAGCTTTAGTATGGAGCCGTGCTTTGCACCGATGTTTTTGCTCACAATGCCAAAATTTCAAGTCGCTGTCAATTTTGCTTGTTTTGTCAAAGATGTCGAGGAATCCATATGTGCAAATTTTTCTTTATCACGTTTTGTTAATACCTCCTCAGCCATCATATGGATAAAACGATTAAAAAAAAATGGCAAAAGAATGAAACACTTGTGGCAGCACACCCGCAGTTAACTCAACTGAGGCTAAGGACTAACTGTAGCCTGAGCAAACAGCTAAACGAGGAGAGAGCTAGTTTTCCTGTTTTCAAATATGTACTAGCTCAATTTATACAAAGGAATACAAAGGAAGTGCAAACAACAACATACCTATTGGTCTTTTTGAGGCTGCATGCTCAACTGCTATATACAAAACACTTAGGACAAAAAAAGCTTGCAATTATATGTTCATATGTACAAGTAGTATATTTATGTTGAAATTAAACTTATTTACACCATTTGATAAACATGCGTGGTTATTCAACACAACAGATGGCTAATATAACAGATATATTGTAATTTTGTTACACTAAAGCTGTCCATACTGACAGATTTACAAATAAAGAAATGTTCTTAGTGCCAAAACTTCCAACGCCAAATGGGCTGACGCCAAATAGGTTTGGCGCCCAAACGGCCATTTCAAAATGCCGGTGCCCAAACGGCTGCGCCAAAACGTACCAAACTCTTCTTTAAAAGCAGCTATTATTCTTCAGTTTCCTCTGGCATCCTTGAGTCCAATTTATGCAGCCAGTTCTGATAACCCTCCTTCATTAAGCCTTTCTTCTCTAAACTGCTAATTGAAATGCTACCTCTATCTCAGATGTGTTGAATATTTCTCGTATTTTGTGTTTAAGTAAATTGATTGAATCTTGTGATAAGGTAACATTGTGAATTTATGACATGGTTAATGTGGTATACATGGGTTCTAAAAACTTCTGATAAAATGAAACATAGTTGATTGATGATTGATTAATGTTGTCACATGAATCAAGATACAGTGAAAAGTGTTGTTTTGCATGCTATACTGCAGATTGTACCACACAAAGTGCATCAGGGTAACAGAACAGAGTGCCACATACAATGTTACAGCTACACAGAAGGTGCAGAGAGAGGGAGATCAGAATTAACATTTGAGAGGAACATTCAAAAGTCTCATAACAATGGGGAAGAAGATGTTCTTGAATCTATTTGTACATGTATTCAAACCTTTATATCTTCCGCCCAATGAAAGAGAGTGAAAGAGAATATAAATGGGCATGAAAGGATAGATGGAATCAATGGATGGAAGGCTGGTTTGCATGATGGACTGGGCTGTGTTCATGACTCTCTGTAGTTTCTTGGCTTGCCAGCAATGTTGAATTTCGAGGAATAAAACAGCTCCGGTAAAAAGAAATGACACAGTAAATTACCTGCTACACTGGGTCCTAAGCAGACCCTCTGCAAAAATACACTAAACTGCAAGCTACCTGCTCTACAGGGTCCGAGGAAGGATCACTTAACTGGAAGCAGTCACAATCCACTCCACCAGATCACTGGCCCATTCAAATGTAAGACACCTGAGAGGAAGCAGGGTAAGCATGCTGGCCTGCTAGTAAGATTGAGACTACGCAGTTTCAAGACCCTCTCCTTCCTAGCTTACTCGTAGCAAATGTACAATCTCTGGAGAACAAGATGGACAAACTCAGATCATGACTCAGATTCCAGCATGAACTGCAGGACTGCTGTGCACTCTGCTTCACAGACACTTGGCTCAACCCATCCATTCCCGACTGTGCACTTCAGGCTGATGGTTTTTCTATCCATTGTATGGACCGGACAGCGTCCTAGGGTAAGACAAAAGGTGGAGGGGTTTGCTTTTTAATCAACAACTTGTGGTGCATGGACATTGCAACCGTGGGCAGCCATTGTTCCCCAAACCTTGAATTCCTCACCATCAAATGCAGCCCCTTCTATCTACCACAGAAATTTACTGTTGCTATACTAACTGCTGTGTACATACTGCCACAAGCAAAGGTTGAGGGAGCTCTACTAACACCCTGGAGACAGAACACCCCGAGATCCTGTTTATTGTAACTGGCGACTTCAATCAATCCAATCTAAGGAAGGTGTTGCCCAAGTACCAGCAGAACATTAACTGCCCCCCCAGGAGCCCGAACATTTTAAAGCACTGCTTCACCACTGTGAATGATGCATATCACTCCATCCCCACCCTCATTTCGGAACTCCAACCACAATGCAGAGTTTCTTTGCCCTGCTAACAGGCAAAAACTCAGGCAGGAGACCACCTCGTGGATACATGTTCAGTGCTGGTCGGAGGAGGCAGAGGATCAACTCCGGTGCTGTCTGGAATTGGCTGATTGGGCCATGTTCAAACAGTCCACAGGTACCTTGGATGAGTACGCCACCAACGTCACAAACTTTATCAGCAAGTTTGTGGAAGACTGCATACTGAGGAAGTCAATTCTGGAGTTCCCCAACAGGAAACCCTGGATGAATTAGGACATACAGAACCTGCTAAAAACCAGATGCGAGGCCTTCAGATCAGGAGACCCACTCAAATATAAGGAATCTAAGTATGACCTTCGCAGATCCATTAAGACAGCCAAGGACAAATACCGATCCAAACTAGAGACCCAGACAGACACCCGGTGACTATGGCAAGGACTGAATGACATCACATGTTCTAAAAAGAGACAGCACAAGATAGCAGATGATGACAATTCCCTCCCAGATCATCTCAACGCCTTCTATACTCGCTTTGAGCAGAATTTTGGCAGAGAGGTAACACCTATTCCGACAAGTCCTGACGAACCTATTCCGACAAGTCCTGACGAACCTATTCCAATAGTCACTGCATCAGAGGTCAGATCAGTTTTCCTTCATGTGAATCCAAGGAAAGCAATGGGACCAGACAAAGTACCAGGTCATGCACACAGAGCATGCGCAGATCAACTGGCAGAGGTCTTCTCTGACATCTTCAACCTCTCCCTGCAGCAGGCCACTTTCTCTGCCTGTTTCAGGAGGGCCAACATCATCCCGGTGCCTAAGAAGGGTCATACAGCAGGTCTCAATGACTACCACCCAGTGGCTCTAACTTTGGTGGTCATGAAGTGCTTTCAAAGGCTAGTAATGGCATTAGCTGAAAATGTGTTGCTGGAAAAGCGCAGCAGGTCAGGCAGCATCCAAGGAACAGGAGAATCGACGTTTCGGGCATAAGCCCTTCTTCAGGAATGAGGAAAGTGTGTCCAGCAGGCTAAGATAAAAGGTAGGGAGGAGGGACTTGGGGGAGGGGCTTTGGAAATGCGATAGGTGGAGGGAGGTCAAGGTGAGGGTGATAGACCGGAGTGGGGTGGGGTGGGGCCAGAGAGGTCAGGAAGAAGATTGCAGGTGAGGAAGGCGGTGCTGAGT
>NC_057736.1:28166257-28258795 GCF_004010195.1 Chiloscyllium plagiosum
CGCAAGTTTTGCATTTCTTGCGGTTGCAGGGGAAGATGCCGGGAGTGGAGGTTGGGTTGGTGGGGGGTGTGGACCTGACGAGGGAGTCACGGAGGGAGTGGTCTTTTCGGAACGCTGATAGGGGAGGGGAGGGAAATGGCATTAGTCAACTCCAGCTTCACCACTACTCTTGACCCACTCCAATTGGCCTACCTGACCAACAGATCCACGTCAGATGCCATATCATTTGCCCTTCACTCCTTCCAAGAACATCTTGACACCAAGAACAACTATGTAAGAATCCTACTCATTGACTACACTTCAGCCTTCAACACTATTATCCCCTCGAAACTGATTACTAAACTTAGTGATCTTGGACTAAGCCCTACTCTCTGCAACTGGATCCTCAGTTTCCTGACCCACAGGCCACAATCAGTGAAGATTGGGGACAATATTTCATCCTAACAGTCAACACTGGAGTCCCCCCAGGGGTGCATACTGAGCGCCCTACTGTACTCACTGTATACCCTTGACTGCATCGCCAAATACCAGACATGTTTTGCTGATGACACCACTATAGTCGGTCGAATCTCAGATGGCAATGAAACAGACTACTGACGGGATGTGGAAGACATTGAAAAATGGTGCATTGAGAACAACCTAGCTCTCAATACTGGCAAAACTAAGAAACTCATTCTTGACTTTTGGTGGGATGTTACTCATGCCCCCCTACACATTAATAGCAGAGAGGTAGAATGAGTGGAGAGTGTCAAGCTCCTGGGAGTGGTCATCAACAACAACCTTTCTTAGACTCTTCATGTGGACGCACTGGTTACAAAGGCCCTCTTCCTCAGGCAGCTGAGAAAATTTGGCATGATGGTGAATACCCTTGCCAACGTTCATAGATGTACCATCGAGAATATTCCGTCTCGTTGTATCACGACCTGATATGGCAACTGTACCATTCAAGATCAGAGACGGTTACAGAGAGTGGTGAACTCGGCCTGGATAATCACAAAGGCCAATCTCCCATCTATAGAATCCATCTACATGGCTGTCTGTCAAGGAAAGACTGCCAGCATTCTCAAAGATCCATACCACCCTGACAATGCTTTTCTACAACCTCTACCACTGGGGAGAAGGTACAGAAGCCTGAACACGCACCAGCGAGTTTCAAAACAGTTTCTACCCTACTATTGTTAGAATACTGAATGGACTTACAAACTCTTAGCATTTGCCAGTACCTGTGTTTTGGTTTTTGCCACTGTTTACCTATTATTTATTTATCTAGGCTATTTACGTATGCAATCTGTCTGTATTGCTCGCAAGACAAAGCTTTTCACTGTGCCTTGGTACGTGTGACAATAAATTCAATTCAATTCAAATACAAAATTGGCTAAGTGACAGGAAACACAGCAATGGCAAAATTTTTTGGACCAGAAGAATATCTAAGTAGTGGGATTAATGAGAGATTAATATTAGAACCACTTTTTAATCTATATGAAAATTTATGGTTGGACAAAACTTGAAAGCATTGTGAGGAAGCTATGTTCTTTTGAAGAGAACTTAGGCATTTTAGTTAAATTGATAGACACGTGGTAGATTACATTTAATGTGAAGCAGTGTGAAATGATTAATTTTGGGAGGAAGAATGAAAGTGGCAATACAAAAAAGGATACTAAAGAGGTGCAGGAGGAGGACCTATGGTTGTATGGGTACAAATTGACAAAGGTGACGGGTAGGTAGAGAAAGAGCTGAAAAGGCTCTTTATAAATACCATGTTTGAGTATGTAAACAAGAAAGTTATGTTGAACTTTCATAAATCAGCATCAACAGGAATACTGGAATCAATCACGTGGACCACACCTCGAAAAGAATGTGAATCACACCTCGTAAAGAACGTGAATACATTCAAAGGTGCAGGAAAGATTTCCAAGATTAACTTCAGAGCTGAGAGACCTAGCATTCCTGAGATTGGAAAATGTGGGGCTGTTCCTCTTGTAGAAGGTTGAGAATAAATTTGCTTGTGTGAAAATTTATGAGCAGATGGAGAATGGTATGCATCAGATCAGTTAAAAATCAGCTCAATGTGAAAAGCAAAACAATTAAAGTCAACATGAGGAAAATGTTGATATTAAGTTATTCGGATCTGGAATGCACCCGTCTGAGATTGTGGTGGAAGCAGGTTCAATCTTGGCCTTCAAAAAGGAACTGGAAATTATCTGGAGACAACTATTGCAGTGCAATGGGGTAAAAGTGGATTGAAACAAGTGATCTTGTACAACCAGTATAAAAAAAGTCTCTTCTTTCCTGTGACTATTCTGTTTTTAAAGTTTGTCAGCACTGGAATCAAAGCACTTCATTTTAGTGGTAATAATATAGTGGTACATCACATCGAAATATAAATATGGTAAAAGTCAGGGGTAATAAAGAGTTTTGGAGCAAGTGCGGTAGGATTGTGAGAAAGAGCCTTCAATGCACGAATGAAAATAATAGCAATCCAAATGTCAGAGTCAACTAGGGTTTTTGAAAGGGAACTAGATCATTATTTTAAAATTGTATGGCGACACAGAACAGGCTGGGGAGTGGCACTGGGTGAATTACTCCTTCTGAAGACATTCTTCAGCACAGGCATGACTGGTCGAATAATCTCCTGTGCTGTTACCATTCTACGTTACCAGCGTTATTTCAAGCTTCAGCACATTAACATTGCTCTATTCTCAATGGTTCCATTCGACGGTCACTGAACTAAACGGAAACCATTACTGGACCGGTAGCCTCTTATCGTCACTGACGTGGGCCAGATGTCTAAGCGCGCTGCATGCTGGGAGTTGTGGTTCTTTTCTGCCGGGTTGCCACAGCGACCAATAGGGAGGAAAACTACAATTCCCGACAGTGAATCTGATGCGGAGGCCCGCCAGGCCAGCAACTGCCTACAACCTAACATGCTGACCGATTAGGCCAGCCCCCCGGTTCCACGTCTATTGGCTAACTCTTTCATCCTCTCCTCAGTTCGGTTTTCCTATTGGTACGGGATGTTGTCAGTTAATGGACGCAGCAGCGAGTTCCGGTGTGAGAACAGGTTAGGTTGGTGAAGTGTGTGGGTGAGGGGGGGCGTCGGTGAGATATTTTGCTTTAGCCAAAGGAAGCAAAGGTAAATATGGAGTCAGTTGGGTGATTCTGGCCTATTACAAGTCAATGAGATAACAAATGAAGTGAAAGGGATGTTTGCTGAAGCGAATGAGAGTGTGTAGTCTTAAAGTCTGACCTGTTGTGGTCTTCATTGCAACTGTTAAGTGGTATGTTGCTGCAGGAGAGTTAGATCGCTAACACCGTTTAATCTTTATTTCTTATCTTTGGGATTATATTTGATGGATCCGGGTTTTGATAGGAAGTTTATCTCAGAAATTATTTGTGTAGTGAGTCAAATAAATTCCTATGATGTCATAAGGAATGTCAAGGACCGAATATTTTAAGCAAACTAGCCCATTAGAACTGGTCCTGAAACAATAGCAAAATTGGCGTTTCCTAAGTACAGGCTTGTTCGTGTTAATGCATCGTTGTCATAATCTGGGGATTCCATAATTATTCTACTATTTGTTGCTATCCAGTTTTCCAAATTCAAGTTCAAAAGTGAGACAGAAGAGCTTTATTTTAAAACTTATGATCAAGGGAAACAAAATTAAATTGAAACCAGTAGTTAAATGAAAAAAACTAGCCCTGCCATGTCAAGCATTTTCAACATTGTGTTGTTTTATGAATGGTAGGTTTTTTGTGTGCAGTCATAATGGTAAGAGCAATTTTTTTGTCAGATGTATTACCACTGTTCTGTAATCAGCATTTTTTTCTTAATGGATTTTATTGAAAATGGTGAGTGCTAGCCTACCCTCTTGTACTGAAATGCTCTGGGGATCTCTGCTATGGTTATATCAATTGATTTGTTCCTATTCACTTATGTAGTTCAAAACTTTTAAAAATTATTGCTGAACATTGAGATTATCTGTCATTATATGTTTATTTATGTGTCTCTTTTTCTGAATCAAATTCATTGTTCAATTTTATTTTGGTATTTCAAGACTCATTGATGGTCATTGATGAGTGCTTAACTGAGATTAACAATGGTTCAGGCTTAGAGTGGCGCTGGAAAAGCGGAACAGGAAAATTGACTTTTCGGGCAAAAGCCCTTCGTCAGGATCATCCCTGATGAAGGGCTTTTGCTCGAATTGTCAATTTTTAAAAAATCTCTCTCTGTTCCTCTGATGCTGTCTGACTTCCAGTGCTTTTCCAGCACCACTCTAATCTTGACTCTAATCTCCAGCATCTGCAGTACCCACCCCTGCATTAGCAATGATTCAGTCAACTAATTTCTATACAATTACTGGTAACCTTCGCATTTGTGAATTCTGATCTGGTGGTCCTTTCATTCTTTCTTGTAGTACCAACCCAGTATTTCGGCTTTCGGGAGCACAATTGTATTGTGCAAAAATCTTCATAAGTCATCTCAGACTCAGTTTAGTGTCTAGGATGCTGATGGTGTATGAAAATCTAGTGTGCGAAATGAAAAATGTTATTTGTACTGGGGAATTGGGCTGTTATTGGGGTTAAAGTATATTTTCAGGACAAAGTAAAAGAAGCTTTATCGTTTGAATATTGTGATGTGAGATCTTTTCTATAATAGTACTTTCTTTATTCAGTAGAGCTTTGTTCTATTTGCTCTTGAAATTGCTTGATTCTGCACTGCGTGCCAAAGTGAAAAATGATTCCAACTGTAGAACTAATATTCTTGTCTTTGAAAACAAATTAAAAAATTCTTTTCTGATCTTTTAAGGAAACATTTTTTGACAAATTCCTGGTCACGAAAGATGGAGATCACATCATATTACACTAAACTTCTGGGAGAACTAAATGAACAGCGGAAGCAGGACTTCTTCTGTGACTGCAGTATTATTGTGGAAGGGAGAATTTTCAAAGCTCACCGGAATATTCTGTTTGCTAACAGTGGGTACTTCAGAGCCTTGTTGATTCACTACATCCATGATAGTGGACGTCCTAGCACTGCCTCCCTGGACATTGTTACATCTGAGGCCTTTTCCATAATACTGGACTTTCTCTATTCTGGAAAGCTGAATCTTTGCAGTAAAAATGTCATTGAAGTGATGTCAGCTGCTAGTTACCTGCAGATGACTGATGTAGTCAGCTTTTGCAAACTGTATATCAGATCTTCTCTTGACATCTGTGTGAAAGATGAGAAAGATGATAACTGTAATCATGTGGAGAATGGGAATAATATCGCAGCCTTTGGAGATGCTGTGTCTTTTTGTAGAAATCAATGTCCAAACCCTGTTTCATCAGTTCAACAGCAGGAATCAAGCCCTGACAATAATCAAAGCATAACATGGAATGAGTGCAATTCTTATCATCCCATAGATCTTGTACAGAAAGATCAGGACAACCTTTCTCCAGAGAAACTTCATCCTCCATCACTACCCAAACTTCCAGAACCTAAAGTTGAGTTTGACGAGGACGAAGTGGAATCAGTTGACCGTTTCCGACAGTTTACACCATCTGCCACAGATCAGGCTGAGGAAAGGCTGCAGACTGCCCCAGCTATGGAAATAGCCTATGAAAATTATCAGATGAAGCAATTCTTAGAGGTTTTATTGAGGACAGGGAATGTCCAGCGGAAGGAGGATCTGATACAGCACTTTTCCCGAGGGGCCCGTCCAGAGGATGGAGGGGGCTCCTTTTCCAATATGATGGATGTGCAGAGTGATTGGTATGGGGAGGATGCAGGTGAGATCCATATTGCTAATCAGTATCTAAATTAATTACATTGGTAACACTAGGAAGATATGCATTTATCTAGGGAATCTGTATGCTGATAATGTATCATATTCACTTCTACCGCTGATGACTAATCAGTAATTTAGATACTGTGAAATCACGTTGACGACTAATCCAGTAATTTTGGTATAGTGAAAACTTTCCATCCAATATGCCTTTCTCCATGAGAACATGGGGAACACTGAATTCTGTTGCCCACTATGTGCTCCTTTGTGAAACTGAAGTAATATTAAGGATGAAGTTAATTGAATCAACACTTAAAAGGGTTTGGAAATGTCAACCTTATTGATCTTAGATTGCCATAAAGTGACAGTGAGACATTTTTTGTTTAAAACCCACAGAAATTCCCATCCGGTTTAGTTTAAAATTACTCCAGTAAATAAGGGTCAGTATGGTTAACAATATACCCAGTGACTGAGAGAGAGACAGACAGACAGACACATTGGAACTGTTAGTTAGATGCCAGTATTGCGCTATGGAAAATACTAACATTGGTTATAAAGGATGTGATAGTAGGACACTTGGAAAATTATGGTTTAATTGGGCAGCATCAACATGGATTTATGAAAGGTAACTCACATATGACAAACCTCATAAATGTTTTTCAAAGATGTTACTAACAGTGTTTCAGAAGAATTTGGATAAACTCCCACATTGATGGTTAGTAAACAAAATTAGCGTACAACATAGTGAGTAGTATACTGTGCTGGACTGAGGATTGGATAATGGGGAGACAAGTCTAGAAAATTGTAAACAGAATGCCATTAATCCCAAAACACTCCTTTTATAAATTGAAAAGAAACAAAACACCACTCGTATAATATTGCACCAGAATCTCTAAACCAATGCAACAGATCAGGCAGAATCTGTGGAGCGAGAGCAAGCTAATGTTTCAAGTCTAGATGGCTCTGATGAAGAGTCATATAGACTCAAAAGGTTAGCCTGCTCTGCCTTTGCACGGATGCTGGCTGACCCGTTGTGATTTATAGCATTTTTTGTTTTCAGTACAGATTCCAGCATCTGCAGTAATTTGTCCCTAAACCTCAGTAGATTTAAATCAGTTGAAATCACAACATTTAGACTAGAAATGCGATCAATACCAGGAAGAAGCTATCACATATCTGCTTAAATGCACTCAACTTTAAATAATCTCTTCAGGGTTTTATTGCAACACAACTATCTGGGACCTGCACTCACTCTTCACTCTAAAGTAACTTACTTCACAATATATATATTTCCCTCTAGCACTTTTCTACCCACCCATCTTATTCCAAGGACTTTATAGGACTGCCTCACTCAAAAGTGAAATTAAAGTGTCAGTATGTCTCACTCGCTTGGCAGCCTGTGTTTCCCTTCATCATTTTAAAAAATGAAGTTCCAGAATATGCTAACAAACCTTGAATCCCACTATTTGCTGTGTTAAGTTGTAAAATAATCGAAATAAACAAAAATCAATTCACATTGGACAAAATCCATTCAATCTAAAGCCAGGTTTCAAAAGCCAATTTTAAAAGAAATAGCAGCAAAAATATTTACAAATCAAATGAGGCAAATACACACAAAACCCATTGGTTACTAATTCAAAACCAAAAGCCCAAACCCTCAACATTAAAAAAATTATAAATATGAATGTGGTTTTAGGGTGCTGGAGAAACACTAGCAGATCTGTCAGCATTTGTGGAGATAAAGCTAACATTTCGAGTCCAGTGACTCTTTGTTGAACAGAAAAATCTGTCTCAGTTCCACAAATGTAAGTAATGACAGCACTTTTACTTCCCTAAAAGACATTAGTGGATCAGATGGGGTTTTACAACAATGGTTGCTTGTCATCATTGAACTTTTAATTACAGATTTTTATTAAATTCAAATTTAAACATCTGTCATGGAGCGATTTCAACGTGGGTTCTCAGAACATTGGACTCGTCATCCAAATAACTAGGTAGTGATGACATCAGTATGTCATTACCTTCCCACTTCCATGCATTCCTAAATCTAAATACACAGAAAATAACAGTGGTCTTAGAACAGAATTCTATGGCACACTGCTACCTGCTGTTATCCACAATGTGAAGCTGCTTTCAATTCCACCCTCTGTGTCCTCTTTCCTAACCAGTTTTTAACCCATTTTGAAGGATCACTGGGCTGATTCTGGATATAGAAGAACTGCTTATGGAGGAAAGGTTGAGTAGGTTAGGCCTGTACAAATTGGAATTTAGATGAATGAGAGGTGATCTTATTGAAACGTGCAACATTCTTAGGGGACTTGACAGTGTAGATGTGGAAAGATTGTTTCTCCTTGTGGGAGTATCTAGGATCAGAGGATGTAACTTCAGAATAAGTGATTGCACATTTAAGACAGAGGCATTTCTTACTTGATGGTAGTAAATCTGAAATTGTTCCCGCGAAGAGCTGTTGAGGTCAGATTGCTTAGAATATTCAGGACTAAAATAGATCAGTAGCAAACCAAGAGTTATGGGGTAAAGTTAGGAAAAAAGAGTTGAAGGTAATCAGATCAGTCCTGGTCTCATTGAATGGTGGAATAAATTTGATGGACTGAATGGTTTCTGCTCCTGCATTTTATGGTCTGCATTCAAAAACAACAAAGGTACAGCAGAACTTTATAAAACAATGGCTAGGCCTCAGCTGTAGTATGACATCCAACTTTGGGCACCACAATTTAGGAATGATGTCAAAGCCTTTGAAGAATGATGGTGACTCTTGGTATCACATTCCTATTTGGTGATCTCTTGCCTTAGCCTTCTGATTTTTAGAAGAGCTTGATCATGAGATGAAAGGTGTGCAGAAATCCTTGTGAAACTATTTCCTATTTTTATTCTTGCTTGCCCTGCTCCTTGAGTGATAGAAGTAAGCAAATTCCAGGACACTGTTCTGAGATTCCCAGTATGTGTTTTTGACCACAGATATTTAATGCGGGATTATACAGAGATGCGGCAAAGTAGCAACTGTTGATGATTGATAGTTGCTTAGCATGTTGAAGGTAAATATAAAGTGTGCAATCTGTAGTGAACCAGAGTGTGTGGGAGAGAGGGCATGAATATTCCATTCTTATAACAGTTGAGATTGGATAACTTCAAAAACTTGCTCTTTAGATCTGCAGCATTGGTGATGCTGCATTTACTATGTCTGACTCTAATACTAAATTAGTCTCACAAACTATTCCTTTCCTTCCACTCATTAAATTGCTGGAGGGCTGCTAATTATACATTTTAAGAATTGAAAGCCATAGAATGTGGACATTTCCAGCAATTAGACTATGGAGGGTGGGAGTAAAGGGAATAACGAGCAGTATTTTCCCACAGGAAGTATCTGGTAACATCCGGAAGCTGGAACCTGATTCTTTTCTTTCACCCCATCTCCTTTCCTATAAATGTTGTTAACTTAGGCAGGTTAACTAACTTTACAGATTTTATTCCTAGTTTGTGTAATGTAGTCTCTCTGATCTAGTGCCTTTGTATCATGTGGTAGCCCACAACATTTTTTCAAGATGTATTTCATATTTTTATTGCCTTTTACAACAAAATAATGTGTTTCTTCTCATTGAACAACACGTGAAAATTCTGAGATTCGATCCTTAGCTTGTGTTGTTAGGTGAGCTCCTTAGGGATAACAATAAGTCACTACAGTTTTGCTTAACACACCTAGGAAGGGCATGGAAGATGATCCTGCGTTCGACCTGTCATCTGTTGAGTAAGTTGTTTTATGATTTGAGATTTGGGTGATGACTAGTCTGGCCTTCAGTTTGCTGTTCTTTACCATTGAGCCATTTGCATGGATGATGTCCAATTGTGCAAGTTCTGGCATTTGCAGAACCATGCTTCACCAAACAATCAATACTTTCAGGAAAAGAAATGAGTGGTGGAAGAAATTTTGCTGGGAACAGGGTAAGCTAGCATCATCTAGAGCTGCCAATATGTGGTGTAATTGTATTCTGTGAACTAATCCTGTGATGCTCCTGTTAAATGTGCAGTAAAAAGTGAAAATAAATATAAACGCAATACTATAAGATTCAAAGTAATGATTGTCTGCAGTTTTCAGGAATACTTCATTAAGATTGTGCAGAACTTTGACAGAGAACAATGCAGTTATATTTTGATTTTTGGGGTTATTCCCATCATATTGTAAAATGTTTTTTAGTGCACTTGATGTTTCATTATTTCAGATGAAGATGTATTCCTATAGTTGCTTTCTAAACAATATTCTCCACATTGGCTATCACATTGCCCCCTCCGTACTGAGTGGTTGACTTGAGATTTCTATGTTATGATTCTGATGATTTTTGTTTCTAGGGAATGGAATAATTGTGCCAAAAAAGATCTATAAGTGCCCGTTCTGCACTTACACAGCTAAGCAGAAAGGAATCCTAAAACGACACATGCGCTCACACACTGGAGAGCGCCCATACCCATGTGAGACCTGTGGAAAAAGGTTCACCAGACTTGAGCATCTCCGAAGCCATGCTTTAAGTGTGAGTAATGTTTGCATATTTTAGCTTTTAACGTTCAAATGGTTATTAGGTAAAATCTTTTGCCGTAACCTTCACAATGTCTGGTTATCATATTTCTTCAGCACCTAATTTTTACAGTCATTCTTGACCAATTTAAACTCTGAATTCAAGGCACAATCCAAGGACTTGAGTACACAGTCTAGACTGTCAGTCAACTGCTGAAGTGTAGAGTTTGCCATTTCTGTTACATTTAAAATGATGCCCTATCTGCCCCACAAAGTGGATACAAGAATTCTCACAACATTATTTTCAAGAAAGAGCTTTGGAGTCTTTCCTGCCAATATTTTCCCCTTAGATCATATATAAACAGACGATCTGATTATGGCATTGCTGTCTGTAGGAGATTGACATGTGCAAATTTGCTGCCACACTTCTGATATTACAGCAGTCACTCTATTTCAAAAGCAGTTAATAGAATTTGGGATGTCCTAAGGTCATAAAAAGCACCTTATGAAGTTATTTTTAGGCTACTACAGCAAATACATTCACGGATGGTACTTATACCTCGCTGATGTGCTGGTTTCATGTTTTTTATTTTCTTCTACCTTTACAATATTTATCCTAATTTGCTATTCTACTTTGGGCTGATCTTCAAAGCTTAGAATGTTACGCCATATTGTAGGGTAATTTCATCAAAATCTCTTCTTCAGTATTGCTATTTATTCAATTCACACTGGCCCCACTTTTGTAGTTTCCTATTTGATTTAATACACTCTCATCAACAAATTTCATGTTAGACATAGTTGTACACTTGCTTCAACAATGTTATTTGGTAGAGAACTGCATTATAACCATCTTTGTGGTTGGCCTTCTCTGTTTCTCTCTCCCTCTGTGTGTGTCTCTCTCCCCTCCTCTCCTATGTATGTCTCTCTCACCCTGCCTTTCCATCGGAGTCTGTGTATCACTTCCTCCCTCTGTGTCTCTCCCTCCCTGTGTCCCAGCTGTGTCAGCCATGATTCTATTGACTGGCAGAGTAGGTTCAAGAGACTGAACAGCCTACTCCCTTTGCTGTTTCTTGTGGTTCTTATAGTCTTAATACGGTCTAACTTCTCAAGCTTGTAGCTATAATTGCTCGTCCCTAATAAGCTCTGAGTGAATGATTGCTGCATGTTTCTCATTGCTTTTAGAAAGTGTACTTCATAAGATGGGATGCTCAAAACTCTAAACATTCTATTGTAACTTGAACTTAAGAACATGTACAAATTTGACATTGACTCCTTATTTCAATACTACATGCCACTAGATACAGAATTATGGATTCTATTTTCACAATATGATATCTCCTTGGGTGCAAGAGCTAAATTGGGTGAAAGCAAATTCCAATATATTTGGCAGAAAAGGACAAAATGAGAGTTCAGGACTAACATGTTCTTGTGAGGATGAAAGATAAGGATAGCAATATTCAGAAACCTTGGATGAGAAGAGGTATTAAAAGTTTAGTTAAAAAGGGAAAAGGAAGCATGTGAAAAATTTAGGAAACTGAAATCACACAAGGTCCTTGGAGAATGTAAAGGAAGGAGTAAAGAACTTAAACAAGGCACTTTAAACATACTAGGAGCAAGAAGGTACTTTGGGAAAGGGTAGGTCCAGCCAAGGAGAAAGGGAAGTTGTGTAGAGCCAGAGGAAGTGGGTGAGGTCCTTAATGAATACTTCGCATCAGTATTCATCATGGAGAAGGATGTGGATGATGGTAAGATTGGGGAGTGTTATGTTGATATTCTAGGGCTTATCGGTGTTAAGGAGGAGATGGTTTTGGGTGTCTTGAAAAACATTAAGTTGGTAATGTCTCCGGGCCTGAAGGGATCTATCTCAGGATAATAAGGGAGGCAATGGAGGATATTTCTGGGGCCTTGACAGAAATCTTTGTATCCTCTTTAGCCACTGGTGATATCCCAGAAGACTGGAGAATAGCCAATGTTGTTCCTTTGTTTAAGAAGGGCAATAGGGATAATCCAATAAATTATAGGCTGGTAAACCTTACATCAATACAGTATAGGGAAATTATTGGAGAAGATTTTTAGGACAGAATTTTATTTATTTGGAGAAGAATGGACTCAATAGGGATAGTCAGCATGGCTTTGTGCAGGCAACGTCTGTCTCACAAACTTGATTGAGATTTTTGACAAAATGACCAAGATATTAAGGGTAGGGCAATGGATGTTGTCTACGTGGACTTTACTAAAGCGTTTGACAAGGTCCGTTATGATAGGCTAGTTCAGAAGGATGTGGGATCCAAGGTGAGTTGGCAATTGGTAGTTGTAGATGAATGATTTTCTGGCTGGAAATCTATGAACAGTAGTGTTTTGCAAGGATCAGTGCTGGATCCTCCGTTCTTTGTAATATGTATGAATGATTTGGAGGAAAATCAATGTAGTCTGATTAGTAAGTTTGCAAGCAACATGAAAATTGGTGGAGATGTGGATAGTGAGGAAGGCTGTCAAAGGATACAGTAGGATACAGATCAGTTGGAAAGTTAGGCGGAGAAATGGCACATGGAGTTTAATCCAGACAAATTTGAGGTGATGCATTTTGGGAGTCAAATACAAGAGAAGAGCATACAGTAAATAGCAGCACCCTTAGGAACTATGAAGGTGGGCAAAGGAGAGTCAGTGGATGTAGTGTACCTGGACTTTCAGAAAGACTGATAAGGTCCCACATAAGAGATTAGTGAGCAAAATTAGGGCACATGGTACTGGGGGCAAGGTACTGACTTGGATTGACAGGAAGCAAAGAGTAGTGATAAATGGGTCCCTTTTGGAATGGCAGGCAGTGACCAGTGGGGTACCACAAGGTTCGGTGCTGGGACCGTAGCTGTTTACAATATACATTAATGATATAGATGAGGGCATTAAAAGTAATATCAGCAAATTTGCTGATGACACAAAGCTGGGTGGCAGGGTGAAATGTGAGCAGAATGTTATGAGAATACAGCATGATTTGGACAGGCTAGGTGAGTGGACGGATGCATGGGCAGATGCAGTTTAATGTAGATAAATGTGTGGTTATCCACTTTGGTGGCAAGAACAGGAAGGCAGAATACTATCTAAATGGAGTCAAGTTAGGTAAAGCGGAAGTACAACGAGATCTAGGTGTTCTTGTACAACAGTCAATGAAAGCAAGCATGCAGGTACAGCAGGCAGTGAAGAAAGCTAATGGTATGCTGACCTTCATAACAACAGGAATTGAGTATAGGAACAAAGAGATCCTTCTGCAGCTGTACAGGGCCCTGGTGAGACCACACCTGGCGTATTGTATGCAATTTTGGTCTCCAAATTTGAGGAAGGACATTCTGGTTATTGAGGGAGTGCAGCGTGAGTTTATGAGGTCAATTCCCGGAATAGCGAGACTATCATATGTTGAAAGATTGCAGCGACTGGGCTTGTATACACTTGAGTTTAGAAGGATGAGCTGGGTTCTGATTGAGACGTATAAGATTACTAAAGGATAGAACACTCTGGAGGCAGGAAGCATGTTTCTGCTAATGGTTGAGTCCAGAACCAGAGGACACAGTTTAAAAATAAGGGGTTTAGAACATTTAGAACAGAGTTGGGAGAAACTTCTTCACCCAGAGAGTGGTGGATATATGGAATGCTCTGCCCCAGAAGGCAGTGGAGGCCAAGTATCTGGATACTTTCAAGAAAGAAATGGGTAGAGCTCTTAAAGATAGTGGAATCAAGGGTTATGGGGATAAGGCAGGAACAGGATACTGATTGTGGATGATCATCCAAGATCATAATGAATGGTGGTGCTGGCTCGAAGGGCCGAATGGCCTACTCCTGCAACCATTGTCTATTGAATATTAGCATACAGGGGGATTTTGGGGTGCAAGTCGATAGCTCCCTGAAAGTGGTAACACAAGCAGACAAGTTGGTAAAGAAGGTGTATGGCGTGCTTGCCTTCATTGGCTGGGGCATTGAATATAAAATTTGGCAAGTCATGTTGCAGCTGTTTTAAAAAAAAAACTTGAGTTAGCCACATCTGGTGGATTGTTTGCAGGTCTGGTTACTAAACTGTAGGAAGGATTTGGAAGTTTTGGACAGGGTGCAAAAGAGTTTTACCACGATGTTTCCTGGACTGGAATGTATTGTCTAGAAGGAGAGGTTGGACCATTGTGGTTTGTTTTCACTAGCGCGTTGGGGGCAGAGAGGCGATCTTCTAGAAATACAGTAAACTTTGTTTTAACTACCATCTTATGAACCAGCATGCTTGATAAACAAGCAAAAATGTTGTATCTCATACTGCGTTTATTGTATTATTCTGTATGATTATTATAGTTTTTATTTAGTTTACCTTAGTGTAAATATACTTATTTCGTGTGACCATTCAATTGAACAATATCAAAAGTTGATTCAATTTCGAATCATTTTCTCCCTAAATGCTACAATATCTGAGTAGTCAGTTCAGAGTGGGAGTGAGAAGGCTCTCTGCCAGTAAGTTTTATTTAAGGCAAACTTGCATTGTAATTTAAATGACTTAGGCTGTAAATAAAATGATGTGTATACCCCCTGCATTACGTTTCTCTTACTTAGTGTTTCCTTTTACATTCATTATTTGGATTTCTTCATCATCCGGAATATTGGATCAACTGGCACTTCCCTGGTCCCATAGGTGTTGGTTAAGAAAACATTTGCTGTACGTAAACTTATAAGAGGGATTTATAGGGTGGATAGGTAGAGTCTTTTCCCCAGGCTGGAAATGTTAAATATGAGGAGGGATAGGTTTAAAGTGAGAGGGGCAAGTTTAAAGGAGATGTATAAGGCATTTTCTTTTTAGTAGGAGGTGACAGGTGCCTGAAATGTACTGCCAGACGAGGTGGTAGCAGATATGATAATATTTAAGAGTAATTTAGATAGCCACATGAACACGCAGGGCATAGAGAAATACGCACCAAGTGCAGGCAGATGGGATTAATTTAACATGGCATGTTGGTCATTGCAGACATTGCAGGCTGTTCCATTTGTACTGTTGTATGTTATAAATATCCCCAGTTAAATTAGCTGAACTCATGATGGGTAATCCTACAGCAAATGGTGGGGAGTATTCTTAAAAAAAAAATTGTTATAATACAAACCAATGTATTCCCCTGAAAGTCAAAGGCTCCATTTCAGCAAATATGATCAACAAGTAAGAGAAGGGATAGCAGTATTGTAAAAGAAAAAACTTAAACAAAAGGAAGACAATTTAACATGGAGATCCAATGGACTGGGAGAGTAATAAATGCAACAGTGGGATACTGTGAAAATAATAAGCATAATATACTTACCAGCAAACATTTTCATGACCGTATTCAGAGAAATCAGTGGTGGAAAGGAATGTTGACCAGCTAAAAGAAAAATAACTAAAATGACACGTTTGTTTAAATAGTAGTATTCTGCATTCATTTTCACTGTGGCAAAGGGGAATCTAAGTAAAGGGAGAGGAAAATATGGACTTCAGGAGCTGGAAATGTGTGTACCTTAAGATTTCCATTAGAATGATCAGGGAAATAGATAAGGAAATTCCAAAGTGTCTAAATCATGCCCGTAAATTGAAAAATTACAAATGCAATTCATTCTATTTGACGAAGGGAGGGAGGAAACGAAAACCAGTAACTGAAGATGTGTCAGTTTAACATGGATTTTAAGGAAAGTACTAGAATGTATGTACCATTATCTTTGCCATATATCTAATAATTTTAGACAATCCAGAGTAAGAATCATTAACTGAGGTGAACCTTGAGACAAGGATGGAGCTAGGTCACATAGATTGGAACATAAAGTTACTGTGAAGAAATTATAGCCGAACTATAGGCTACCTTCAGAGAGGAAATGGTTCAGGTACAGTCAAGGTGTCGTCCCTCAAAAGGAAAAGGGAGGACAAAGAAATCCAGAGCTCCATGGATGAGAATGGTCATAGAAATTGCAATAATGAAGAAACAAAATGCTTATGACCGGTATTAGGTAGCAAATACAATTGAGAATCCAAGAAGAATATAGAAAATTCAGAGGAGAAGAGAAAAAGCATAATAGATAAGCGTAGAGGGGTTATGAGAAAAGACTGGTGGCAAAGGTAAAAGATAATCCCAAAGTCTTCATAGGCATGTCAATAGTAACAAGGGTAGGGCTAATAACGGACCATAAAGGCTTTACCTTTGGAAGCAAGAAGCATATCTGAGGAGCTGAATAACTTTCTTTACCTTTACCAAGTGAATACTTCTGAAAACAATTATTTAAGATAGAATTAGTCGTTACGTGGAAAAGTTTTTTTTTAAGCAAGCTGTAGTATGGATTTCTAAAAGGGAAATAGTATGATCAATTTGCTGGTGTTTTTGAAGAAATAATAGAAAGGAGCAATGAGGGTAATACTGTTGGTATGGACTTTGAAAAGGTATTCTTAGGCCACACAATAGACTTGTGAGAAACATAATAATTCATGGAATGAAAAGGACTTTGGTGACATCTATACGGGATTTGCTGAGAAATAGGAAACAGTAGTGGCCAGTGGGTTTTGTTTTGTGCTGGTTGTTTGTATTGGAGTTCTCTCGCATTAAGAATTGATCCCTTGCTTTTCCTGATACATGTATATATTCATGATTTTAGATCTTGGTATGCAGGAGACAGTTTTAGAGTTTGCAAATGATACAAAACGTAGAAGCATTGTAAACTGAGAGAAGGACATATAGAACTGCAAAATGAAATAAATAAGCTGGTGGAGTGAGTGGACAGGTGGCAAATGAAAGTCAATGTGGGGAAGTATGAGATGATGCATTTTGATAGGAAGAACATGGACAACAATATAAAATAGGTGGAAGAGCAGTGAGACCTTGGTGTATACCTGCATAGATCGCTGAAGACAGTAGAACAGGTGAAAAGAATAGTTAATAAAGCTTACAGTAGCCTGGGCTTTGCTTTATAGAGGTGTGGGAATTATACTGAACCCAGAAAACGTTTGTCAGACCTAAAGTGGAGTTTTGTGTACAGTTCTAGGAGCCTTACTATAGGAAGGATGTGAATGCATTGGCAAGAGTGCAGGACAGGCTTACAGAATGGTTGCAGAGATGAAAAGTTTCAATTGTGGGGATAGACTGCAGTGGTTGGGATTGTTCTTGGAGAGAGAAGGAGGCTAGGAGGTGACATGATTGACATTTGTGAAATCATGGGACGCCTGGATAGAGTAGATGGGGAGAAATTGTTCCATTCACGAAAGGGTTGAAGAAGAGACGACGCAGGTTTAAAGTGATTTGTAAATGTTGCGAAGGTGATGTGGAGAAAAAGCTTTTTCACACAATGAGTGGTTTGGGTCTGGAACACGCTGCCTGGAAGAGTGATGGAGACAAGTCAGTTGAAGCATTCAAGAGGGCATTAGATGATTATTTGAATAGACACAATATGCAAGGTTATTGGGAAAAGGCGGCAGAATGGCACCACAAGGTAGTGTTCATTAGTGGCCAGTGCAGGTATGATGACTGAGTGGCGTCCTTCAGCTCTGTAACAATTTTGAGAGTCTATATTTTATTAAATTGGTTTTTAAAATATATTTGATCTGCATCCACTCTTTTTACCCTCCATAATTTTTTCAAAGAATTCTATAACATTAGTCAAACATAGCCTGTCTTTTAAATATGTATGCTGGTATGGCTTTTGGATATGGTTTCATTGGTTTATGCATTGATTCCCAGCCTTCAACGTACTCCCATTTTATCTTGCTAGAGTCATGGAACTATAGAATAATACAGGACTGAGGGAGCATTTGGTCTACTATCTCTGTAGTGGTTCTTTGGAAAACTATGATTAGCCTACACCCTTTCTTTCCCCATTTTTCTGTCTTTTCTTTCTCTTTCAAGTAATTATCTAATTCCCTTTGGAAACCTCCCATTGAATCACCTTAAGAGAGAATGTATTTCAAAGCCTTATGATTTACTAGAACTTTTCCTCTTGCTCTCTCCAGTTTCTCTACCATTTACTGTTCAATTTGAAACTATACATTTTATTTACTTTTACCTATTCTTTCATGATATTAAACATCACTGCTACATCTCTGCTTAGCCTTCTCTCCTCTCAAGATGATAACCCAGAATTTTTAAGTCTATCTGTATAACTCTAATTCCTCCACACTTGAGCAAATCTCTTCAGTGTCCTATCCAGAGTCTTCATGTCATTCTTTAGTGTGGACCCTAGAATTGGACACACTATTTCATTTGATGCCAATTTTTATAAAGGATTAGCATAACTCTCTGCTGTAGTAAGTGTCTCTATTTATAAAATTCAAAGTCTTGTTTGCTTTATTAATATGTCTTGTTAACTTGCCTTGCTAAACCTTTATGTTTATTGAAACATTTGTGCACACATTGGACTAACTGTGTCTCTTCTTGCACCCCCTATCCCTGGTTAAATATATATAATACTCACCTACTCTTCTGATTACTATTTTGCCATGTATTTAATTTGGCTAAGATTCATTTTATTTCTTTTATATTCTTTTCTTTCCCTTTTCCAGTGAAAGATGAACCTTTTGAAATGGTGGGCATGGTTTCTCAAATGTTTCCCTATGTTTGTGGTCTCTATGTTGAGTAATACTTCCTTCCTTCTTGAAGTAGCAAAATATTGACAAAGGAAACCCCACTACAAAAGGTTTCTTTTTCATCATGAATGCTTTCCATGCCCTAGTCTATTTAAAATTTACAAAGTTACTGCGTACATTTTTAAGTTGTCTACAAATGCAGTCCACAGTTTCATTTCCACTGTTTCAGTGTATAATGTGCAGTCAGTAATCCATGACCGACTTAATTAAATTCTTATTACCATGATATTTTTGTTTCTTACCTGTACCCTCTTCACTTGGTACCCTCTTCATTTGATTCCTGGATGTTTTAACCTCAGGAATATTTGATTAACTAGGCAAATTTCAGTGAATGCTATTTAGTTATAGCTTTCTGTTTTAATCATTTACTCTCTCTTTCCCTTTTTGAATATTTTGTGTGTATTCATGTTTTAGTTTGACTCCTTTGGTTTGGCAGTTTCTGCAAAAATGTTGCAAGAGATTAAGCTAGAAAAGATAGGAAACAAATGTTCATTCTACATTTCTGACTCTCCACAATATATGTCACTAGGTTATTTGACACTGCCATGCTTCACAGATGATCATAATTCTGTACTCTCTGATGCCTTCATGAACTTTCTACTAAGAATTACTGGATAACACCCCCAGGTCTAAACACCTTAACCCCTTTTTTACACTTTAGACACATGCTGAGGCCAATTGTCTTAAGTAATTTGACAGTATTTTTCATTGGAAACTGTTTGGAAATGAGTATTGTTTACATATGTTTCAAAACAAAATTGTTCACACAGGCTGTTCATTATAAAAGTCTCTGATTTTAGGAACTGAAATTTTGAAACGAAATGATCCAGATGTGGAATGTCATGGCTCATTGTCTCTTCAGACTGAAACTTCAAGGGTCAAATGTCTCATCTTGTGTCTGTTAAGCTTGGGTAGCTCAACTTTATTTTGAGAACAGCACAAGATGTTTTTCCTTAAACCTTCAACCCAAGGTAGAAGGCGACCTATCCTGTTTTAATGACAAACCTGTTTCTTAATGACAGAACAGGAAAAGGAGTTAGAAACTGTCCTCTGATTTGATCACTGAAAATGTCAAAAGGTCACTTTGAACAATCACTCAAGTAACCAACGAGTTGGAGAGTAAACCTGGCATTTGAAACATAGATCCAGGTAAAATTGGAAGGCTCATCAAAAAAGCAATACTGAGATAGCCAACTGGGGAAATTGGGATGTATTTGCTTATATATGTTATATTGTAAGTGTGCCTTCTGTCTTTAGGGCAAAACAGCAATAATATGTGGCTTCTTTCACTAACAAGTTTCAATCTGTCTTCAGAAAATTAGAGATGTGTGTAAGACCTAACATTCTGTTCAGATCATAAGGAGTTCCTATTATTATATCTATGGGCAATGACATCTTACAATTGGATATTGGGTATTACAGTAGTACTGCTGAATGCAAGATATTTAAACTGCTATGGAAGTGACCAATGTTAATATACTGCCTGGATAGGGCCTGAAAAATATTCACTGTGAAATACCAGATCCAGGTGTACGAGGCATTGTGCACCTAAAGCTTCTTTCCAATACAAAGCTGCATGTCTAGTCAGTTCTGTGGACAGAAAGGTCTCCCAAATTCGTGTCAGCCATATTCTGACCTAATATGTAGCAAGGCAGATGCACTTGCTGCCTTTATCAAAGCTATTCAGAAATTAGATACAATATTCTTGTAAGTAATTTGGATTTTGTAAACCTGCCATAAAAGTCTTATGTATTTAAGAAACTTGTACTGACAAAACACCAGGGTATTGTTGTTTTCAGCTTCTCTTCATTTCAGCTATTCTTTGCTGTTTGGTATAGTTCGCTATGGAGTGGTTGTGTCTGTTTCTAACCCTGTACATTTTGGAATGAAATTGGATAATTACTGGAGTTGTATTGTCAGTGTTACATCATCAATGAAAAATATTACCACCCAGTATAAAAGCAGTCAGAGTCAAGACCAGCCAAAGATTGAATTGAAGTACCTTTCAGTTTTAAACGTTGGTTGTCAGCATTACATAAATTTGCTGGGTTCCTTGGATGAATATAGGAGTTTGTTCATTGGTGCAGATGTTTTTTAAATCATCTTCAAACCACACCTAACTATTCAATCTGAAACCCTGTTTACTACTAAATGTTCTGGTTACTGTCCACTCTTTTACGTTGGGTGTGATCATGATTAGTCTCTGATATAAGTGTGACTTCATTTCCATAATTGTCCATAAATATCTGCCAATATACTTAACCATTTATTAACATAAATATTGTGGCTTACAATTTAGTTAACTTCCTATTTCTTTTTTTTGCATTGCTATTGTATTCCATTTGACTAAAGAATCTGTGTTAAAAATTGAACTGCATTGAATTCTGTTTTCATCAGGTACATCGCTCGAACAGACCAATTGTCTGCAAAGGGTGCAGGAGAACATTTACCAGCAACTTACAGCATGGTGCAAGACGGTTTGGCCTCTGTGACAGCTGCACATGTGTGATGACTACCAATGAGGAGACATCACCAGTCAATCTAAGTCAGACTGAGCAAGTTTTGGAGAACCAGGAGAAGGAGGACAAAGATGCCAGTTGGCCTGTGTACATAGAATCCAGTGAGGAGAATGAATCTGCTGGAGACAATATGGATGACAAGCAGCAGATTCAGAGAAACTTGACAGATGGTGAAGGATTTATTTAGGGCCACCGGAAATGACTTCCTTTCCAGGTGGATTGTAAATACTCTCTGAACATCATGTTGAACAGGTGCAGTTATGTACCGCTGTATATAGTTGACAAGTCCAAGGCCAAAGAAACTCCAGCCACTACAGAATTCTCAAGATCAGAGCAATTTAAAAGAACCCCTATCCAAGGGGTTCGTTATAAGGTCAGTAAACTGGAGAGGAGACTGCTACACAATGCGTGTCAATCTGAATGGAGGAAGCTGAGAAACCTCTTTCTGTAACAGCTTGAATGGAAGGAGCCAAATATCTGCTGGTAAAACCAAAGTGAAATCTTCTGCATTGGCAGAAAATTTAAAGCCAATTCCTTTTCAGCATTTGCTGAGTATTTATCTTTGTGCGAAATGTTTTTCTTCCCGTACAATATTCTATACAAATACCACAGAGGTGGAATAATTCCACTGTAAGCAAATTGTTCTGGGAATGAAAACACCAGTGGTTGACTGGGCTGGTCCACTGGAAAATCATTTAAAATTTCAAGATCAAACAGCTTGAAATACAGTGCTTTGAATAACTTTGTACATAAAGTTGTTTTTTTAAAAAATAGCACTAAAATACTGTGGTCTTGGTGTAATGAAGTATTCACTGTTGGTTAATATGTGGATGTTTTATAACTTGTACATAGTGGATATTGTCTTGGTGTTCCTACAGTTGGGTAAAATCTGTTCTCTTAGAATTAATCTTCGGGGTTCAGCCAGACCCACTGGATTTCCCCAGCCCCTGTGGGATACAGAACATTATTTAACCAGGATATGGCACAGGTGGATGGAGGTAGGGTAGATCCCAATCAACTGAGGAAGGCTTTCTGGCACTTGTCTATATATTTATAATAATTGTATCCATTCTCATTATTGTCTCCTTTTTTAATGTAAGTTGTTAAATTTATTCCCATTCCTGGCAGCCTACAGGTTTGGCTAAACGGACGTGGAAACTGAACAGCTGGAATGATAAAGATTTTGATGAACCCTATTCTTCACTTTTGGAAGGTGAAATTCAAGGGCTAGAAAATAGTATTTAAAAAGAGCTTGTTCTACAGGAAACAAAACTGAAAATTGTCTGCTATAAATGTGTACATGTTCTGATGGCTACATCAGAACTCCTTTAAACTGCAATAATTTTTTAAAATTTAAATTTGACCTGCCTAAAAGGGTCAAGTAGCAGAATGGACTGCTCATCTATAAAGCAATCAGTCTAATAGGTTACATTGCCGTTTGCTGGCCCCAACTCAACTGTCATTGTTTTGTGTTGGCTGCGTTGTGTTGGAAAGTGTCACTTTGTGTCTTGTTGACACATTATTCCTTTGTCTGATCTTTTCTGTTGATTTGGGCACTATATTTTAATGTTTTATCTTAATAATTACTGAGTGGATGTGATTTTAATGTACATGTGCATGTTGTAAAGTTTGTTCTCAATTACACTGAGGCTAACTTTATCCTCTTTGACTGGGAACAGAGAATCCTTTTATAACTTAAAACAGAAGGCCAGAAATCATACAGCCAGTTATCTCAAATTATGAAAACAATTGATTAATATCCCATATTGATTCCTCTTTCCTCTACCCCATGATAAATGGTTATAAGTATATTCTTGTCTTTATTAGATCCCTGCATTGTTTATTTATGACAAATAAGATTAAACCAGCTCCCACATTTTAACCAGTTACATTTTGATAAATGAGTAATGTTTCTGAGAAAACCTTCCTTTAAAATTTTCTTTTCTATTTGCAACCATATCTCACTTATAAAAACAATTTGTTGCACTATTCAGTGTCACTGACCCCTTTCTAGTCCCTTCATAGGAGTTGAAATTAAAAAGAGATCAGATGGTGAAGTAAGTTAAAACCCTGATCTTTTCATTTTTTTTTTAAATTTAGAGACCTGGATATTAACTTCAGCGAAGAATAGTGGTATATATCTGTTCTATCTGCACCCTACTCTAGTTACCTAAAGTATAAATTATTCATATTTTATTGGCTATCTTATTTAGGGCAAGGATGTGGGCATTGGAGGCGAAGTTACACTATTGCAGTAGATACCAACAACAGTTGAGATTAAAAGTAATCTGGTGGAATACAGATTAAGTTACCTATGTAACTGTTAGGTGGAGCCAAGGAGTCAAAGCTAAAATATGTGAAATGAGAAGGGATACCTAGTATACCTCAGTGCTGTATCAAGTGATTATTCCCAGTACTGGAGGCAGATTAGCAACAGTTAATTCCTGGCTAAAGGGACCAACTGTAGACAGAAATTAGATCTCTTGGTGCAAAATAAAGATGATGCACCAGTACCTGACCCACTATCCAAGCTGGATGTTGGATGCCATTGCAAAGTAGCCAAAGTAAGAAGGCATTCATTTTCAATGTCTCAAGATACCATACAATCTCAAACTCGTGCAGAAAAAAATCTTTAATGTTTCCAATCAAAAATTGTGACTCCTTGTTTAAAAATTACAGATTGTTCAGTCTTTCTTTTCAGGACCATTTTGCTGAAGCATTATATTTGGCATCACAAAGTTATGAACACAAGTGCAGCAGTTGGACTGTTTGGCAGTCAGCTAGCAGGAAGGGGAGGATTAGTTGGGGTGAAGCAGCAACACAGCTGAAATATGCCCTTTTGTTCTCTGTTGCAACTATTATAATCCATTTAAATTGAATGTAATACATTTGATTTATGAGCACGATAATGTTTATCTCAAGATGTGGGTGGTAGTCTATTGCAAATGAATAACCTCTCGCTCTATCCGCACAGGATGCTAAGAATAATGCAAAATTGAACTGCACTGTTGGAACATGGCATTTTAATTATTGTAACAGTATTGTGTCAGAGCATAAGCCCTGGTTCTCCAATTAAGGCACTTTCCATCCTTTTGGAGAACACCACGATATTCAGAGATGTTAACTGGCTAATGTGCTGTTTAATGAATGTTTGTTTAATTTTTAAGATGTAACTTAGAAATCTCTCCGAAGAGCAGGTTCTGTCTCAAAAATAATGTAATTACAAAAATGCATGAATTAGAATCTTGTTCAACTTTTTAGAAGTTCTATATGCTGAATTAATGTTAAAAAGAGTGTTCCTTTATAGTAGAGTTGCTAGTGGTATTGAGTGTTACAGTAGCAATATCACTGAGTAGAAATATTATCTTACTACAAAGAAAGGGATTTTCATTTTGTCTTCCTTGGCCCTCTCATTTTGGCTTCTTTCTTCTGGAGAATAAATGGAATTTATAGCTGTATGATTACTGTGTGTTCTGAAACCTGTCAGCTGAATGAATTAAGTCAGTTACAGTAATCTCCCTGTTTCTGTAACTGCTGGGTGACTTCTAATTGGTGATGGAACTTCGAATTCAGGGTATAAAACATCTACTAAATATAATTAAAATGGATCTTAACTTCTAGTTCTTTTTTAAAAAAATTCACTCTTTTGGGTTCGTATTTTCTGCCTCCTGATAATGTATTCTGTGCATTTTTTTCTATCTAAAATGCCTCAATACACAACCCTCTAAGTTCTTTCTGTTGTTTCAGTGTCTGAGGTGGGAAGTCTGCATGCTTGTGGTGTCCAGTCCTTTTTGTTTACTTTCTCGTCTTGGCCCCCAGCTGAGCAGAAGCTTCCTGTATAGAGATTCATAGATTAAAGACCTACATTTGACCATGCTCTGTGGTGTCATTATTTGCCACATCAAAATCCTGTACCACTACGCTGAATAATTTTTGAAAAGAAATGTATATCTAAACCAGATTGTACATTTTAAGTGGGCAATCTGGAATTTTCTTTATGCTGGCAAAATTGCAATGGCAGAGATGCTGATCCCCAGTTGTTTTATTTAATTTGGTGTCAGTATATGCTTTAAGATATTTGATCACCATTGTGTTTGCAGTTGTCTTACTGGTAAATCAAGTCTTTAATACTGCAGGGAAAATTGAAGACTTGCTTTCAATTTCATTGTATCGGACCTCATGATTTGGTGAGACTTGGTGTGAACTTGTTGCAACTGAGCATTGATAACCCTACTTGTTTTGAAGATCGTTTAAATATTGCCTGTAGATTTGTTTTTAACTTTTTTCCTAATCAATCAGTTCAGAGAAATTATTACACACCTCTGGAGCAGTTGGGATTCGAACCTGAGCCTCCTGAACCAGGGATAGAGACACTACCACTATGCCCTAGATTTTTTTAAAAATCAACTTGTTCAGAAATGTTAGGACACACGTCTGGAATAGGTGGGACTTTTACCCATGTCTTCTGCCTAGAGAAAGGAATATTCTCCCTCCATCATGAACCCTGAATATTACTGAACCATTTTGGTGATCTTGCTTTGAATTTCACAAATTGTGATCCGAGGAACACAGTTAGTATGAACTTGCCAGCAGGCACAATAAAATGACAAAATTCTTTATTTTATGGCCAAACAACAAAATGGCAGTTTTAAAAACTATATTCTTAAAGTGATTGTTTATTTATTTGTTAACTGTATTGCAGATCCCAGACAAAAGTCAGCGTTCTGGCTGATTACATCTTTAGTAACTATTAGCCTAGAATGTGCACCACCCCATCAGCACAATAAATGTGACCTAGTGCTTTGTATCTCTACAGTATTACTGTTATTAAAGTGCATTTTCATATTGTATGTCATTACGGTATTTTGTATTCTTCAGACTTGTTTTGGAGCATGGAAGATTGAAGTCGATAAGGTGAATTTATCTAGTTATATCGTGATATAATCTGAAGGTTTAATAATTGGAACCTTGGATCTGGTCTCATTTGAATTGGAAGATTGTGAACCACGTTTGTGACATGAGCCCTGGTTTGAATTGTTGATGTTGTTTTGTTTTACAGATAGCCAGTGAAATAACCTTTGTAAGCAAACCTCATTTTTCTTCTTTCAATTTTGCTTCTCTTGAAAATAGTGGGGGGGGAGGGAGGGATTTAAAAATAAAGAAAAACGACACGCAGTGTTCTTTTTGTTGGCTGACTTTGGCATTAACTTTCTCAACAAATGACTAACTGCAAAAGCTAACTTCCTGCACTTAGCTCTCAGATCTTTCACTTTTACTACTGATTTTCAAAAAAAATGGCTGATTGTTTGTGTCTTTCTTTCCCCTCCCTTTTCTTTCCTTCTGCATTTGTAGGAAGAGAAAGAACAATGTCTCTAACTTGTTCCCTATCAGGAATTTTCTAGTATGTTTGGCAGCCAAGCTAACTGACTGTCTCTCGCCTAAGGGTATGTGCTGACTAGACACCACGTTCTGAATTCCGTAATTAAATCACACACATTATAATAGATTCTGGATGTTCTGTTAGCCAATCTGAGAGAGGAAAAAGTACCAAATACTTAACATCTGTGGTTGAATAGTCTGTGCAAATTTACTTTGCCTTAAAACTTAAAAATTCAAATATAGTTTTTATATCTTCTCTGTTTAAAAAGAAAATCAAAAATCCAAAATTGTGAAAATTGAAGACTTTTGTTATGTCAAAAAGTCATAACAAAAGGATTATGCTGCTGCACTGCTTGACCTTCTGAGATCACAACTGTAGTATTCGTTGCAAATGATCCAGGTTCCTGGTCTCAACTGTTGTTACAATCTCTGTAGAGACTGATAACTTCTGAAAAGAGATTCAAAATTCCAGTTACAGTTGAAAGAATAGCACAAGATTTGTTTTAAAATGTTTACTATAACAAAATGACTAAACACTTTTTGTGGGCAACTTATACTTAAGTATAGAAAGGAACATTCTCCTTTCATATTTATTACTCATTGCAATCTCCATGGAACTGCAGTGCTTATAGCAAACACTTTCTGGTTGCTCTCAACTTTGGTTGGGATTCCATATCCCCGGTTTGCTGCATGCAGTAGTAACTAAGACTGACCATTTGCTTTCTCCAATCTTTGGAGCATGCTTCTGTATTTCAAGCTTCAGGTCAGTAACTTGCTTTGTTTCAAAATACAGAATACATCTTGGAGTGCAAAAGAAACCGTTTGAATCTTGTATATTATAACTGAGCCCCTGCAATATTGCTTGGCATAGTCTGGATTCTGAACCAGATTATACTGTTTAACTGTGAAGCTGACTTGTTACTTCTGTTCAGGTGCTTGCAGGTATTTTAGCTCCGGGGTCGCTTAGAGACTAATTACTTCTGGAAGTCCATCTTGATTGATAGCTGTTTGACTTCTCTTGTTACCTCAGCAGGAGGAGAGGGGGAGGAAGGAGGGAGAGGGTAATGTTACTGACTGCATTTCTTTCTTTCTCTCTTATCTAGAAGATTGTTTAATTCCAGTTTGTCATTCGTCCAAAATATGGAATTAGAAGTGTTGTTGGATTCGCACAGGAATAGCAATTTCTATACACATTTATCCAAGACGAAAAACAAGCTTGTCATTTCATAACTGAATGAAAGAATGAGAGAGGGGGTGCTCTGAGAACCATGCAAAGCATGGGAGCAGAATTACATTTTTTAAACCTTTCCTTAAAGTGCAGAACTGTTGAAGTGAGAGGGAGCAGCATTACATGAAAGAGGCAAACAAATCACCACTTCAGATATTTTTATGGAAATATGAGGTTAAATACTAAAATTGGTCAAAATCAAAATGGCGAAGTGAATTCAAAGATTCCAATAGCAACTCTTCAAGCTTTTCTGACAAGAAGGAAGTGTCTGAGAGATGAAAATAAAATAATTATTTTCTGAATGCTTTTCAGATTAAGGTATAAGGATGCAGATGTCCTGCGTGGGAACCTGTTGATTCTCCTGTACATTTAGAAAGTGTGCGTGGACTTAGAATCATCAGACATTTTATGGCACAGAAGGAAGCCATCAAGCCCTTCCTGTCTGTGCGGATATAAAAATAGCAAACCAGCCTAATTCCACTGACAAATGTCTGGTCCCGAGTCTTAATTGTTATGGCAGTGGTTCAGAATGACATCTAAAGTTCTGCAGAGACTAATCACTGGGTCAAAGGATAACTAGGGAGAGAATAGGGCCCCTCAAAGATCAGCAAGGTAGCCTGTGTGTGGAACCATAGGAGATGGAAGAGATACTAATGGAGTATTTTGCATCAGTGTTTACTGTGGAAAAGAACATGGAAGATAACGAAGGTAGGGAAATAGATGGTGACATCTTTAAAAATGTCCATATTACAGAGGAGGAAGTGCTGGATGTCTTGAAACACAAAAATGTAGATAAATCCCCATGACCTGATCAGGTGTACCCTATAACTCTGTGGGAAGCTAGGGAAGTGATTGCTGGGCCCCTTGCTGAGATATTTGTGTCATCGATAGTCACAGATGAGGTGTCGGAAGACTGGAGGTTGGCAAACATGGCGCCATGTTTGAGAAGGGTGGTAAGGAAAAGCCACGGAACTATAGACCAGTAAGCCTGACGTCGGTGGTGGGCAAGTTGTTGGAGGGAATCCTGAGGAACAGGATAATCAACATGGCTTTGTGCATGGGAAATTATGTCTCATAAATTTGATTGAGTTTTTTGAAGAAGGAACAAAGAGGATTGATGAGGGCAGAGTGGTGGACATGATCTATATGGACTTCAGTAAGGTGTTCAACAAGGTTCCACAAGAGAGACAGGTTAGCAAGGTTAGATCACATGTGATACAGAGAGAACTAGCCATTTGGATACAGAACTGGCTCAAAGGTAGAAGACGGAGGATAGTGGTGGAGGGCTATTTTTCAGTCTGGAGGCTAGTGACCAGTGGAGTGTCACAAGGATCGGAGTTGGGTCCACTACTTTTCATTATTTATATAAATGATTTGGATGTGAGCATAAGAGGTATAGTTAGTAAGTTTGCAGATGACACCAAAATTGGAGGTGTCATGGACAGTGAAGAAGATTGCCTCAGATTACAACAGGATCTTGATCAGATGGGCCAATGGGATGAGAAGTGGCAGATGGAGTTTAATTCAGATAAATGAGAGGTGCTGCATTTTGAGAAAGCAAATCTTAGCAGGACTTAATGGTAAGGTCCTTGGGAGTGTTGCTGAACAAAGAGACCTTGGAGTGCAGGTTATAGCTCCTTGAAAGTGGAGTCGCAGGTAGTTAGGATAGTGAAGAAGGCATTTGGTATGCTTTCCCTTATTGGTCAGTGTATTGAGTACAGGAGTTGGGAGGTCATGTTGCAGACATTCATTAGGCCACTGTTGGAATATTGCATGCAATTTTGATTTCCTTCCTATCGGAAGGATGTTATGAGGGTTCAGAAAAGATTTACAAGGATGTTGCCAGGATTGGAGGATTTGAGCTATAGGGAGAGGTTGAATAGGCTGGGGCTGTTTTCTCTGGAGTGTCAGAGGCTGAGGGATGATCTTATAGAGATTTATAAAATAATGAGGGGCATGAATAGGATAAATAGACAAAGTCTCTTCCCTGGGGTGGGGTAGTCCAGAACAAGAGGGCATAGGTTTAGTGTAGGATGGAAAAGATACAAAAGAGACCCAAAGGGCAACCTTTTCACGCAGATGATGGTACATGTATGGAATGAACTGCCAGAGGAAGTGATGGAAGCTAGTACAATTGCAACATCTACCATCAAGAATGGCTTGGCAGCATCAATACTGATTGAACTGGTCAGGTCCTAAATGGTATAGCTGTTAGACTGGGTTTGTGGCAAGTGATGAGGAAACCCAAAAGAGGGAAGAACATACTTGACTTCATGCTTACCAATCTGCTAGCTGCTGAGGCATCTGTCCATGACAGTATCAATAAGAGTGACCAACACACAATCCTTATGGAGACAAAGTCCTGCCTTCACATTGAGAGCACCCTCCATCATGTTTGGTGGCACTATCACTGTACTAAATGGGACAGACTTGATCAAGCCTTGGTATCATGAGGTACTGTGGATCATCAACAGCAGCAGAATTGTTCCTGTGTTAATGATGGAATGACTGAATGTTTGTGGACATGGTGTAGCCCATTCAACGGGCTGCTTTGTCCTAGATGATGTCAAGTTTCTTGAGCATTGTTGGAGCTTTCCAGGCAAGTCGGGAATAGTCCATGGCACATCTGACTTGTGCCTTATAGATGGTGGACATGCTCTGGGGAGTCAGGAGGTGAGTTACAAGCTGCAATATTCCTATCCTCTGGCCTACTTTTGTAGCCACTCTGTTTATATGACAAGTCCAATGATGTTTGTGGTCAGTGAACAAAGAACAAAGAAAATTTACAGCCCAGGAACAGGCCCTTCGGCTCTTCAAGCCTGAGCTGATCCAAATGTACTGTCTAAACTTGTCAGTCAATTCCTAAGCGTTTGTAACCCTCTGCTCCCCACCTACTCATGCATCTGTCCAGACGCATCTTAAATGAATCTACTGTGCCTGCCTCTATCACCTCTGCTGGCAATGTGTTCCAAATTCCCACCACCCTCTGTGTGAAGTGGTAACCCCTGGATGTTTAATCTGGGATTCATTGATGGTAACACCGTTGAGTGTCAAAAGATCAGTGATTAGATTGTCTCTTATTGGAGATGGTTATTGCTGGCAATTGGGTGACATGAAGGTTACTTGCTACTTGTTATCCACACCTGGATATCGTCCAGGCCTTGTGCATTTGGACTTGGACTGCTTCAGTATCTTAGGAGTCATGAGTGGTGCTGAACATTGTGAACATCCCAATTTCTGACTTGATGATGGAGGAAAGGTCATTGATGAAGCAGCTGAAGGTGGTTGGGCCTATGACACTACCTTGAAGAACTACTACAGAGATGTCTTAAAGCTGAAATGACTGACTGTCAACAATCACACCCATCTTCCTATGTGCCGTACATGACTCCAACCAGGTTATGGCAATTCAAGTGTTTGTTGAAATACTTAAGAGTCATAGAGCCATACAGAAGGAAAGCAAACCCTTCAGCCAACTTGTCTATGCCAACCAGGTTTCCTAAACTGAACTAATCCCATTTTGCCAGCCCATCTCCTTCTAAACCTTTCCTATTCAGCTACCTGTCCAAATGCCTTTTAAATGTTGTCATTATATTTGCTTCTACCACTTCCTCTGGCAGCTCATTCTTCCCACTATACGAAGCATATGAACACATTGGAGAGAGTGCAGAAAAGGTTATAAAAATGATTGCAGGGATAAGAAACTTCAGTTCTGAGGATAGATTTGAAAAGTTGAGACTGCAGTCGTTGGAAAGGGAGACTAAAAGGAAACCTGATAAGAGATTTTCAAAATCATAAGTGTTCTCGATAGATGGGGAGCAAGAAAAGGATGATACTTCATGATACCAAGGTAGAGGAGCAAGAAGAGGAAGGCACCGATTTGAAGTGATATGCCACATGTGGGAACAACATAGATGAATTGCATGAAGTCATGCTTCTTAGAGAGCCAGTGCAGATATGATGGGGCAAATGCCCTCCTCCTGCACCACCAGAATTCTGAGTGTCTGTGGGAGGATAATTAGTGGCTTGATGTTTGTTGCAGTAGGGTCTTTCAGATAATTGGGGCATTGGAAAAATTATTGACAGGAGGCACTAGTTCAAAGGGATGGGTTGCATCTCAATAGGGCTGGGTCCGTTTTTATTGCAGGGAGGTTAATTCTTCATGGGTTGAAATTAAATTGGCAGGAAGATATGAGCACTGATATATAAATGTAGTGAAGAGGAATAAACTGCACAAAACAAGGGATGGATAGTATTAGAAGAGTCCTGTCATTATTAAACAATGGAGCAGACTAAGGACAAAGAGGAATGCAATCAGTTTAAAATGCACATTTACATATTTGTAGGATGGTGTGTTGGTTTAGTTAATTCAAATAGACGTGGGAGTTTGCAGTAATAATGATGGAAACATCCAAAAATGACAAGGAGTGGGGGGTTAATATTTGAGGATATCAGGTGTTCAAACAAAGGAAGGCGCATGGCAATAGAGGCATGCGGCACAGAAACAGACCCTAGGTCCAACTCATCTGTGCCAACCAGACGTCCCAATCTGACCTAGTCCCATTTACCAGCATTTGGACCATATCCCTCTAAACTCTTTTCCTATACCACTCAGACACCTTTTAAATATTGGAATTGTACCCACTTCCTCTGGCAGCTCATTTCATACGTGCACCACCCTCTGTGTGGGGAAAAAAGATAACCCTCAATTCCATTTTTATGACTTTCAAGACCTCCAGCACCTGCTGGCCTGTATAATGCATTCTTTTTAAGACATCATAATTTATTTCCCCAAGTTCCCTAGCTTCCATATCCTTCTTCACAGTAAATACTGATATGAGTATTTGTGTTTAGTATCTCTCTCATCTCCTGTGGTTCCACATAGATGGCTACGTTAATCTTTAAAGGGGCCCTGTTGTCTCCGTAGTCACTCTTTTGCTCTCATTGTACTTATAGAATCTTTTGACTGGACATATTAAATGGACCAGGGTAACATGGGAGGTAAATGTATACAGTGCACCAGGGATTGTTTCTTAGTGAGTATTTTGCAAAACCTATCTGGGGATCATGGTATTTTAGATCTAGTAATTGTAGTGAGGTTAGATTAATAAAAGCTGGTGCAGTTAACCCTCTGGAGGGTGACAATCACAAAACAGAGAGAATAACTTGGATCTCAAAACAGTGTTCTAAACTTAAAAAGGGTATTTGCGGAGATATGAAGAAAGAGCTCTGAAGTGGCTAGGAAAATAGACTGGGGGTGGAGTGGGGGAAGTAGATAGTTTATAATGCTTAGCAAAAATGTATTTATGTCAAAAAGATGTACTTGACAAGGACGAACCTCATTTGGTTATCAAAGACAGTCAAGGAGAGCATTCAGTCAAAACACTAGGGCATACAAAGCGACTAAAACGAAAGATAAGTTGAAGATATTGACGGAAAGACATTGATTTGAAAGATGACGAACTTAAACGGGAAAGAACAGAATTCATTTGTTCGGAATCGAGAATAGAGTGATCATGTTCCTGTGATCATTTTGTAGCCCTCAGTGAGTAAGGAGCAAATTTGCATGGTAATCAGGTATGAAAGTGAGATGCTAATTAAACAATATCTAAATCAATACTTGTCTAAGTGTTAGGAGTGTTATGAAATAGAATACATATAATAAAAGTGACCAATGTTCAACTACGTATGAGGCTTTGCTTGACCTGGTGCTGGGAATGAGGTTTACTAAATGTGAGAGAATACTTGGGTAAGAATGATCATCATTATAAAGTTTAGATTATTTATTGTTCTCAATAACAAAGTAAGTTTCTAAATTAAAAAGGACTAGTTTTGGATTGAGATACTGCTACGAACAAAATAAATAAACTTTTTAAAAGATGTTTTAGACACCGTTTAGGTATATTGCAGAAAGGTGAATGATAGGAAACCAAAGCTCCAGCTCTATGGGCAGTTGCACTATAGAGACTCGTTTCATTTTGTACATGTCAGATGAATTCTTAAAATGAGATGCTGGACAAATACAATATGTTGTAAGTTAGTGAAGAAGAAAATAAGACTGGCAATGTGAAAAAAGATCTTCTATACCGTGCAGGTAGTAAAGAAAAATGGGCGTTACAGCAGGGAGCTCAAGACTGCCAAGTCTCTTTCAGATTTATACTTCGGTTCTTAATCAGTGTATAGTTTATTTCCCGTTCTCTGCATAGCTCTTAACCCCTTTGGTTAAATGCTCAGGAAGGATGATGTTTGCTGTCAACTAATGCAGCTCGCTACTCCTGTAATGAGACCTCGGAGGTGGGGTCTGTGTATCACTGGTGGAAAATAACAGTTGGGTATTTTCTAGAAGCTTATAAAATAAAATTACAACCACGGAAACTACTCAAAAACCGCCAAAATTAGTATAACCACAGCAATTGGAATGAAAATTGCGGTTCAATCGTTCGTGCTGCCTTTCGTCTCTTAAGTGCCTCCGGGTGTAAATCCGGGCGTTAAAAGCACGTCCGGGTCGGACCGGGTGGAGTGCAGCGTTGGTTGTTGGTAAGGGAGGGTTCGGGGCGTTATGCCAGCATTAAATCATAAATCTAAATTACCACCCAAGGGCTGCTGAGTTTGGCGGGGGTGGGCGGATTATCGGTTACCCCGGTGAGGGAGGGAGAGGCAGGATCGGTCTGGTGGCCGGGGGTATAACCCCGGGGGGTACTGGCGGACTCTGTGTCCGGGATTGTGCCGAAGGATAAGATCCTGTGTGTATGCGACTCGCAGAAAACCGGGTGTTTTAACTGCACGGAGGCTTAATCGGTCAAGTGGGTGAGGGGGAAATCCTGGTGTTGGGGGTCTGTACCGGGCTTGCCCCGTTCCGAGCGCGGGTGGATTGATGGTGGGCGGTAGGACAGGAGCAGCATGCCGTGAGCGGGCGGATTCTGGGGGGGGGGAGGGGAGTCACTGCTCATTGAACAGGCGGTGAGGCTGACCGGGCGGATTCGAGAAAGGGAGGAGTTCATCGCATATTGAAGAAGCGGGTGGCAGTGAGACTGACCGGGCGGGAAAGGCAAGGTGGGGCGGGGGTGACCACGCATTGAACGGGCGGATTCTTGTGGAGTGGGCAGGGATTGAAATAAACTGACGGTTAGTGACGGCGAGCACGAGCACGGGCGGTTAGTCCCGGACAGCGAGCCGGCGGATTGGCTCCCGGGCGTTACTCGCTATTGTTATCTATTGTGTCGCTGCGATTTGATTGGCGTCCGTAGTAGCCAATTACAACAGGGAAGAGGCGGGTTCTGTGTGCAGACGTGAGCTGAGTCTATCTACTTTTCCCGCCAAGGTTTTACTCTCAGCTGTCCATTTTGGGGGAATTTTTAAAAATCTTCCAGCTCAAATTGTCCAGGTTTATCAATTGCTTCCTCTAAGTACTCCTGATCTGATTGTTTTCAATGTGTGATTATAGTATGAGCAGCCTATTCGGGTGCTTCACGGTGAAAGCAGTCCTGTTCATCAGTTGATATCATTAGATAAATAAAATCTTGGGAACATCAACTGAGTTGGCAGGATCAAGAAATCGGCTGTTTTCCCTAAATATAACCATTTTATTTGTTTTTGCCATTTGTGCGCATTATTTTTTAAATTAACGTGACATTGGAAGACTTTTGGGTTTGGAGGACAGGATAATCTATCAGATTGTGCAACTCTGGATTAAAGTCACACATTATGTCTCTTTTTATCATATTTTCATTTTAGTGTATATTATTAAATATTAACATTTTTTGGTAGTTTATGAACTGAGAGTTAAAGTTATTGGAGATTTACTATTTTTACAATATATCTGTAAAAAGGATGAATTTGGGAGTGGGACCATTGTAATTGGCAAAAATGTAACTGTAGTGTGATGTGGCTAGCAGTTCACCTTTGGAATGTGAACTAGAATTTATAATGAAATTTGGTGATAGGAAGTTGTTCTGTGGATAGGCATGCATTGAAAGTAAGTTGTTTTTTCAGACTCCCTAGTTCAAGTTAAGCTCTCCAACATCTTCAAGAATAAGAGAATAACTGATGAGCTATAGTATAAAACCATGTTAAAAATCACACAACACCAGGTTATAGTCCAACAGGTTTAATTGGAAGCACACTAGCTTTCGGAGCAACGCTCCTTCATCAGGTGATTGAATCACCTGATGAAGGAGTGTCGCTCCGAAAGCTAGTGTGCTTCCAATTAAACCTGTTGGACTATAACCTGGTGTTGTGTGACTTTTAACTTTGTACACCCCAGTCTAACACCGGCATCTCCGAAATATAAAACCATGGAATCTTAGAATTTTGCAGCAAAGGAAGAGGCTGTTTACCAAATTGTCTGTATCACTGTTTTGAAAGAACTATTCTATTTAATCCCACATCACCGCCTTTTCCCCATAATCCTGCAAAATAGTTTTGTTTAAGTCATAAAATACATGCCCAGATTCCATTAAAAGGGTTTGGTGAAATCTGTTTTTATTATACTTTAAAATTTCTCTTTATCTGTTCATGGGATATGGCCATTGCTGGTTAGGCCAGCTTTTATTCACCTGGAGAAGGTAATGGTGTGTGCTCCTTTGGTGTAAGGGACAGTGCTGTCAGGTAGTGAGTTCCAGAATTTTGATTTCACAATATGTCTTGTTGAAGAAGGATCGGTGACTTGATGTAATGTATTTTGTAAATGGTACATACTACTGCCTAAGTGTACATTGGTGGGAAAAGGACTGAATTTTGAAGAGTGCCAATCAAGTGGGCTAATTTGGAACTTGAGTGTTATTGGAGCTGAATAATCATTATTCTCCTGATTAGTGCCTTGTTATTGGTGGACAAGTATTGGTGGGGGGTGGGGGGGGAATGTGAGCTACTCAGTGTATAATTCAAGCCTATGACCCATTCTTGTCGCCATAGCATTTATATGGCTAGTCCAGTTGAACTTCTGGTCAATAGCAAACTCTGGGAGATTGATAATTGGGAATTCACTACTTTGGTAACAGAAAGGTTGCAAAAGGTACTGAATGTGCAATTTTGAGTGAATTGCTAATGGCAGTTTTGAGTGAACAACCCTATTTTTGACTTCATGTTAGAGGGAAGACCATTGATGAGGCAGCTAAAGATGGTTTGGCCTAGGATATTGCCCTGAGGAACTCCAAGAGTGAAGTTCGCAAATTAATATGAGTGACCTCCACACCATAACTATCTTTTGTGTTAGGTACAACTCTACCCAGTGGAGAACTTTTCTCCTGTTTCTATTGCCTGTAGTTTTGTTAGGAATCCTGAATGCTGTTCTGTCAAATGCTGTCTTTTATGTCAAGGCCAGTAACTCTCACTTCACTCTGGAGTTTAAGTCTTTTGTTCATGGTTGAACCAAGACTGTAATGAGGTCAGGAGATGAGCGAGTGGCTTTGGCAAAACCCAAACTGAGCATCAGTGAGCAGGTTATTCCTTTGCTAGTGCCACTTAGTGGCACTGTTGACAACCCCTTTTGTTCTTTTGCTGATGACTGAGAATAGGCTGATCGGATGGTAACTGGTCATATTGAATTTTTGTGTATTGGACATACCTGGGTAATTTTCCATATTGTCTGGTAGATGTCAATAGTCTAACTCTATGGGAACAGCCTGGCTAGGTGTGTGGCTTGTTCTGGAGCACATGTTTTCAGTACTATTGGTGCAATGCTGTCAAGGCCTAAAGCTTTTTGTAGTATCTCGTACCCCCTGCCATTTCTTGATATCACATATAGAGAATTGACCTGGTTGTTGCGTGGTATCTCTGATGCTTGGGATTTCAGAGAGAGGCGGAGGAGAATCAGTCACTTGGCACATCTGGCTGAAGATGGATATAAATAGAGTCATAGAATCCCGACAGCCCATTGAGTCTTCACCGACCCTCCACAGAGCATTCCATCCAAACCTAGTCCCTGACCCTATCCTTGTGACTCCACATTTCTGGACACTATGGTATAAATGATTCCGTGTTATGCATTGATAATCTAGGCTGCTCCATCATTGACAATACACGTGGAACTTCTTTTTTTCCTTTCAGTTGTCTCCTTGTCCAGTGCCACTCACAATTAGATGTGGCATGACTGCAAAGCTTATATCCAATCTATTGAATGTGGGATAATTTAGTCCTTTTTTTTAAACGCGTAGTTTACATAGTTTGATGTGCAAGTAGTCCTGAGTTCTGGCTTCACCAAGTTGACACCTTGGTTTTACGTATGTTTGGTGTTGCTCCTGGTAGATCCTCCTGTACTCTTCTTTGAACCAGGGATAATCTCCCATTAGATTGTATGGAGTAGGATATTATGCCAAGCTGTGAGGTTACTGTGGTTGAATACAATTCAGCTTTTGCTGATAGCGTACAGCATCTCATTGATGCCCAATTTTGAGTTATTAAATCTGTTGGAAGTCAGTACTATTCATTTCAGTAGTTGGGTACACAACACAACATTGCCAACCCTTATGTGAAGACTGGATTTTGTGTCATCATTGACTTGTATGGTTATCTTTCCTAATGATAGTGCCATAGACAGATGCATCTGTGAATGATGAGGATGATGTCAAGTGAGTTTGGCTTGTTGGCTCCCTCCTATTACCACATGGATGTAACGAATGTTCACAGTACAGAGTGTAAGCATATTGGCATGGTTAGATAGTTGGAAACTGGGAAGGCTTAATGGATCATTTTCAGGTTGGCAAGATGTAATAAGTGGTGTGCTGTAGGTGTCAGTGTTGGGACCTTGACCTGTATTCATCCATGACCTGGATGAAGGGACTAAAAGTATGATTACTAACTTTTCTAAAGACAGAAAAACAGATTGGAATTTAAATTGTGAATTGGACATAGAAGCTACAAAGGGATATGGGTAGGTTAAGTGAGTGATCAAAATCTGGCTTATGTTTCAGTTACACAGGGCAATGATGAGGGCTTATCTGGAGTTCTGAGTACATTGTTGGTCTCCTTATTTAAGGAAGGATGTAAATATGTTGGGAAAAATTTCAGAGAAGGTTTAATAGACTAATATCTGAAATAGGTAGGTTATCTTATAAGGCAAGACTAGACATGCCAGGCGTGTATCTGCTGGAGTTTAGAAAAGGTAGATGTGACTTGATTAAAACATTTAAGATCTTGAGGCATCTTGACTGGATTGATGTGAAAGGAATGTTTTGTCTTGTGGATGAATCTAGAACTAGGGGTCACTTTGAAAATATGGAGTTGCCCATTTAAAATAGAAATGAGGCTCATTTATTTTAAACTTGTGAAGCAAGTCTATGGAACTCTTCTTCAAAAGGCAGTAGAAGCACAATCTTTGAATAATTTTAAGGCGGGGCAGACAGATTCTTGGTAAGCAAGTGGCACAGGGAATGAGTGCAGGGGAAGGTGAGTATGTGGAGTTGAGGTTGCAATTAGATCCTCCATGATCATACCAAATGGCAGAAACTGTTCCTGGTTTATACATTTGTATTTTTGTATTTCAAGTATAAAATTTGTAAATACAAAAAAACTACAGCATTACTGTCATGATATATAATGTCGTCTTAACTTCTCAATGTTATTACTGTATTGCACAAACCAACTTACATGCCGTATTACATGTAGATGAGTAAATATGAATAGTTTCAGGGATGAGTGATTTCAGTTACTTGACTTGACGCTTTAGAAAAAGATTTTAAAATGCAGAAAATACACAAAAAAACTCTGTAATGTACAGTCTAACCAGGCTGCTATATAATTGAAGTAGGACTTCACTTCTCCTGTATGCACATTCTCTTGCAATGAAGTTTACCATTCAATTTGCCTTCCCAATAGCTTGCTATATCCGCATTTTAGTCTTCAGTGACTATTGATAAGGGCACCTAAGTCCTTCAGTACATCTATACATCTGATGTCTTAATATTTAAGAAATACTCTGCACATCTGTTCCTCCTGCCAAAGTGGATAACATTTTCCACATTATATTCCATTTGCCATGTTCTTGCCCATTCACCAAGCCTGCCCAAATCCTCCTGATATTGTTTTACATCTTCACAATGTACATTCTCACTTAGCTTTGTATTATCTGCAAATTTGGAGATATTATGTTTGATCCCCAGCTCTAAGTTTTCAATATATATTGTGAGAACTGGGGTTTGAAGTACTGCAGTAATTACAACCTACCCATGTGAAAATGACCTATTTATACGTACATTTTATTTTCTATATGTCAATCTTAGTGCATGTCAGTTCATTACCTTCTATCCCATGTATCTTAATTTTTCTAAGCAGCCTTCTGAAAATCTAAATATAACACCTTCATCGGCCCTCCTTTATCAATTTTGTTAGTAATGTCTTCAGAAATCTGTTTGTCAAAAATCCTGTTGACAATAGCCAATCAATTGTTATTATCTGTATCTATTTAACACATCCTTTATAACAGATTCTAGTACTTTCCCCTATTATATAAGGCTAATATGTATATAGTTCTGAATTTTGCCTTGCTCCTTTCTGAAATAGAGGTGTGACATTTGCTACATTCCAATTTGCAGGAATTATTCCAGTACCTGTAGCATTTTGGAACATAATCACCAATGTGTTAGCTCAGTAGCCACCTCATATAGAATGTCAGGTCCTAGGATTTGTCAACTTTCAGCCACATTAATTTCTCCAGTACAATAATTTGCTACAATTCCTCCATCTCCTTAGTCACTTGGATCTCTAGTTCTGAGAGGTTACTTATATCTTTCTCAAAAAACAGACACAAACTCATTTTTTTCTCTATTTTCCAACATAAGTTCTTTATCCTGCCAGTAATGGGCCCATATTTGAATATATATTTTTGAAAAAGCAGTTTTGATTATGTCACTCCATAGAGTCACTAACAAAAAAAAGTTTGTTTTAAACTACTTTAAAGTTGTATTATGTTGAAAGTGTAAATTCATGAGGAGCATACATAAGATGAACAGCAAAGGTTGTTTCTCTAAAGTGGGGGATTTCAAAAGTAGGAGGCATATTTTTAAGGTGAGAGGAGAAAGGACATGGGGCAATCTTTTTACTGAGAGTGTTTAGTAAGTGGAATGAATTGCCAAAGGAAGTGGGGGTGCAGATACAGTTACATCGTTTAAAAGACATTTGGATAAGTACAATGAATAGGAAAGGTTTGGAGGGTCAAATGCAGGTAGGTGGGACTAGTTTTGTTTGGGAACATGTTTAGTGTGCACCAGTTGGACTGAAGGTTCTGTTTCCATGCTGTTTGACTCTACAATTTTATGACTCTAGTTAGATGTACTGCCTGCAATCTTGTCCCTTATTTGTATTGTTTATTGGAGTGCTTTCTACGTAAAATGTTGACTTGACGCTTTAGAAAAAGATTTTAAAATGCAGAAAATACACAATAGAACAGGAAACAGCTGGGATTGTCTTGTAGAGATATATGTCAAAAGGATTCAGCAGGTGGGCTTTGAGAACTTAATATTGATAAATTTGGTTTACTAAAGTATTCAGTATTATTGCAGGTTTTATGTCTTTTTTTTCTATTGTCTGGAGACAGAGGTTAGGAGTAGGAATAGGCCATTTGGTCCTTGATGCCTGTTCCACCTTTCACTATCATTGTGACTTATTCTCCAATTCAGTACTTTTTCCTCATACCCTTTTAGACCTAAGAACAACATCTATCTCTCTTTCGTAAATATTCAATGTTTTGTCTTCAAGTGCTCTTTGTGGGAGAGCATTGCACAGGCTCACCAATCTCTGAAGGATGTTCTCCTCATCTTGGTCCTAAATGGCCTACCCTGTAACCTTAAACTATAACCCCTGTTTTTGGACGCCACAGTAATTGGGGACATCCTTTCTTGTGTTTATTTTGTCTACTCCTGTCAGAATAGTTTATAGGTTTCTGTGAGATTCCCCTCATTCTTCTAAACTCCAGTGTGTATAGTCCTAACCAATCGTGTCTTTTCCAGGAATCAGTTTGGTACATCTTTGTTGCACTCCCTCCTTCGGCAGAGTATCCATTTCCAGACAAGGAGACCATAACAGCACACAACACGCCAGCTATGGTCTTACTAAGATCTCAACAATCACAACAAGATATCCATGCTCCTTTACTTGAATCCTCTTGTAATGAAGGCCAATATAACATTACCTTCTTCACCACCTGTTGCACCTGCATGCTTACTTTCAGCAAGGACATCCAGGTCTTGTCATTGCTCTACCCTTCCCAGTCTATCACCTTTAAGATAATAATCCATCTTGTTTTGCTACCTAAGTGGATAATCTCAAATTTATCCACATCATATTGCATCTGCCATGCTTTTACCCACTCACTGAACTTGTTCACCTCACACTGAAACATCTCTACATCCTCCTATCCAGCTTTGTGTCACCTGCAAACTCAGGTATTATATTTAGGTCTCTCCTCTACATTATTGTAAATAGCTGGGTCTAAGCACTGATCCCTATGGTACATCACTAGTCACTGGCTGCTACTTGGAAAAAGACCCAGTTATTTAATCTCTTTACTTCCTGTCTGCCAACCACTTCTCAATCCATATCAGTACATTACCCCCAGTCAGATCCACTTTAATTTTACATGCTAATCTCTTTTGTAGGACTGTATTGAAAACCTTTAAAGCTCAAATAAACAACCTCTGCAATCTCCATTATTTCTCGCTTAATATAGAATTTTTTAAGAAACAAAATGCTACTTGGAATGAATTAAGAATTTAATATAAATTGTAAATTGGTAGGTGCCTATATATTAAAGACATCAAAGGATATGAGGAAAGTGTAGGAAAATGGCATGAATTAGGAGATCATCCATGATCCCATTGAATGGCAGAGCAGGCTCAAGGGGCTGACTAGCCTATTGCTGCATCTATTTCCGATCAGTAAAGTGATGTTCTTCATTCTTCATGTCCACAGAAGACTGCTCTCAAAATGGAGATCTCCTCTCACCAAGCCCGACTGCTTCAACAGTTAAATGAACAGCGCAAACAAGAAATGTTTTGTGATTGCAGCATCATTGTGGAGGGAAGAGTCTTCAAGGGTCATCGTAATGTTTTATTTGCCAGCTGTGGCTACTTTCGGATGCTTCTCTTACATAATGCACAGGATGTGGGACAGCCTACGGTAGCGACTTTTGATGTCTTTTCTGCTGATGCATTTACACTTATTTTAGACTTCATATATTCTGGGAGGCTGTCCCTCACAAGCCAAAATGTCATTGATGTGATGTCAGCTGCCAGCTACTTGCAGATGACTGACGTGATCAGTGCCTGCAAAAGCTTCATCAAATCATCTCTGGACATCAGTGAGAAAGAGAGATATTTCAACCATTCCAGTAATGGTGAAAATAAGTGTGGGGATGTGTCATCTTTGTATACCAGCAGCCGAGGTCTGGAGACTAACTCTGTTCACGTTCAAAAAAGTACCGATCCAGGGTCTGTTGTTGGACACTCCTGGAGAAACTTCAACTTTCATCAACAAGTTGCAAACCTCCAGCATTCTCCAAGAGACCATCTGCCAAACTCTTTAGTGAATAATCGAGCACACCAGGAAGTACCTGAACTTCCTGTTTTCAAAGTTAGTAATCTGTGTGGTTCTGGTGTGACTGCCAGAACATCTGAAAATATAAACACTGTTTCTCAAGCTGAGGAAAAAAGAACACCAGATTCCGAATTGAGTGCCCCTCATGTGAGTTATCAGTTCAGGCATGAGCCTGATGTTTTGCCCAGGGACTGGCCATTGCCACGACGAAACGGTGACTCAGTAAGGCAACCTTCACGAGGTAGAGGTCGAAAAGCTGAAGATTGGTATCCTCCAATGCCTACAATTTTGGAAGTTGTGGGGGACTGGAGTGGAGAAGGTGCAGGTAAAGTGTTTTATATCCTGTGTGTCAGAATGGGATGGAGGGCACATTTCTAGTGCGTTTTGGTGTCTGGCTCCCTTTGTTTTCTGTAAAACATCTTTATCTAGTTTCACCCCTATCTAAAGACAGGATAGCCCACATATATGAGATCAGATCTGTAAATTTGCTGTATGTTAGTATTTCAATTAGAATCCTGTAATTTGAAAGGTTGTTGCCAATTTAATTGATTCGTAATTACAAATTTCAGAAACACAGGAGGGAAAAAGGTTGTCCCTTCCTGTGTGAATTGAAGAAGTGTAAAAGATTGTGATGAGAATACAACTGTAAATGTAGCTCCCTTAGATGTTTTCTTATTTAAGGAATTCCAACAATTCAAATGCCGTGGACATGCGATTTTAATATAACTTATATTTACATTCATCTGGTTACATTGCATATGTAGAACGTTGTCAATATTTTGATTTCAGTGTAAGAAGGTTGTACTGAAAAAGTGCATTTTTTCCAAGGAGACTGCAGTATGTTACCAAAGATGAGATTCAAGTGTCCATTCTGTACGCATACAGTAAAGAGGAAATCTGACTTGAAGCGGCATCTTCGATCACATACAGGGGAGCGACCATATCCCTGTGACTCCTGTGGGAAGAGATTCACACGGCTTGAGCATCTTCGTAGTCATGTCCTAACTGTAAGCATGAACTCCTTTTGCGCTGTGAGATTGCAAATTATTTCTCGTTCCTATGTTCATCACAGCATATGCGCATCTTGAATTCCTGTAACTTAACTGAACCATTATCTGTTGTACAGTAATGTAATCAGTAAGCTGGAATGGGGAGAAGTATGACTGATTAGTACCAGACTACGACTTGGATTAGATCAGGCATAGAATTGTGGAATACTAACGAGCTTCATCTGGAGGCTCACTGATGATGTTACCTAGTATGGTGACGAAACGCCTGAAAATGAACCTTCCAGCTCAGTCAGCAAACTTGCATCCAGGATTGTGGAATACCCGATCTTCTTTCATTTTCTCTTCGATAGGGTTTTTAAAGTAAAATTTGGTCATTTAAAACTCAACTTACATAACTGACTCATATTTTTCTCTCCTGCTATCCTGTTCAAACTGCACTTTTACTTTGGACTATCGATAAAAAATATACTAGTTAGTTTTACTCATTCATTTGCATATGCTTTGCTAAAATTCAGGTCCTTGGCTCACGGTCTGATGCTTTATCCTGAACTATTTTCTTGGCAGTTTTTGCCAGTGATCGTTCAGAATTCTCTTCCACTCTTGGGGCAAGGTGAAAAGGCAAGCCCAAAATCTACCTCAGCTGGAAAACAAATCAATCTGCGCTGTCATTATTTAAATTACAGACTAGCCATCTAGCTAACAGGCCATCTATATATGTACAAGAAAAGATTATTTTAAAGTTTAATAGATTACAGATGATTTATGATTTAAGAACTTCTAAAACTGAAAGAACTCTGCTTTCATTCAACCTTGAACAATTTCAAATGTCTGGCTCTAAATACTATATGTGGTCAATCTATTCCCATTAACAGTGGTGGAACTTATCTTGCTGATTTTGAAACAAACAAATTGTTGCTTTACTGATGAGTGCTTGATATAGTCAGTGTTTATTTACATTGCAATATTGGGCATATATCAGTTGACCCCACTTCCCAAAACATTACAATTAACGTAATGGAGCAGAAGTTAATGTGTATAATGAACTCATAAAAACATACGAATGTGCCACTTGATCCACTGCTTGTGCTGGCTGTCTTGCAGTGCTCTCAAAATAGCCTAGCTTCTTTGCTTTTTTCTCCAAAGCTCAAGTTTTGTTCCTTCAAGTATTTATCCAGATCTCTTGGAATTATTATTCTCCTTCCAATCACAATATTCACTGCCTTTAAAAAAAAAAATTCTCAGGTTGTCCATTATTTCTTTTGCCAATTACTTTAAATCTGTCTTCCAATTTACAACCATTTTGCTACTAGATAAAGTCTCTATCAATCCACGACATTATCTATGGCTTTCATTTTCCTAATTTTATATTTTGTTTGAACATTCCTAGATCCACAAATCCGGAAAGCTGGTTATCTGCAAGGTCTGCAGGAAGCCATTCACCGGCATTGCAGCTAAAATTGTGCAACATGATGGCAAGTGCTATGGACTGTGCAATAATTGTGCATGTCTGATGAACTCCGGTCACGATGATGAGCCTATTGACCTGGAAGCACAGCCAGACCAGGATCTGGAATTTCAGGAAAGTGACAAAGAATCTGGCTGGATGTCCACAGAGCCAGATGGAGAGACTGAGATCCTGAGCTCAGGGGGCGAGGGTTCAGGAAACAACGAAGTTCATGCAGTACAAGAAATCCTGGATGATGCAGATGAAAAGGTCCAAATTTATGAGAAAATTAAGAATAGTGACTGAATAAACAAATATACAGATTTTTCTTTAACAGAAAGTAAACATATAATAGTTATTGAGGTTCCTGAGCCAGATTCCAACAATATCTACATTTCTTTGCCTAACAGAGGGTTAAAGGCCGCAGATATATATTTGTTTCTCATTCCTGTTAAATGGGGTGAGGGGTGAATTCTTCAACAAAATATCTAACTATTGTTTTAAAAATTAAATTGTTTTAATGTTACGTGAAGAGTGGTAAAAGGAAGTGAATCTTCCGGATGTGATTAGAATAGATCTTCCTCTGGATTTCTTTTGTGCTCAAAAGTAAAAATAAAATACAGCTATCAGAGAGCCAATTCTCATGGCAAACTGTCCTATCTAATGTTGTACATAGGTATGAGAGGTTCAACAGCAACATTTTGTACTCAAAAGTGGTCCTGGAATTGTATTTTTATTCATGGGAAATGTGATGTCGCTGACAAGGCCACCATTTACTGTTCTTGTGTTATGTTCAAAGCAAGTGTGAACAAATACAAAACCTATGTCTTGGCTTGTTTTAGAAAAGTAAGCATTTGTGGAAATGGAAAGGTACATGTTACCGTCACTTTAATTCCAGTGAGTGTAGTGGTGCTGCTGGCAGCCCCAATTATTTATCCATTGAACTCTTGATCTAATTACTTTTTCAGACTTCAGATAGAAACTCTCAATGGCAGGAATTAGAACAAACCTCATTTAATGATGTTGCCAAATCAATTTTTTTTCAACATACTTCCTCTAAAGGTTCACTTTGTTTGAAATCATACAATTTACTTTTTGGTCATGTGAAATGTAGAGAATAAATATCCCATGTCATTATCTACTTTGCTTCTTAGTTTGTTAAAGCAAATGTTGCTCATTCTCTTCAGTTTTAGTTAGAACATCTTTGTCACTCTCATGTTATGATGTATTGGGGTATACAAAATATCCTTGGTGTTTGGACTCCTTGGACTTCAGAAATATAGAATCACATGCAGAACAATAACTTGTGTTTAATACAGCATCTATAATAAGGTAAAACTATTTGCCTTAGTAAACGGTAACTCATCGTACAGAGACTGTCATTATTATCCTTCATTACTTTTCATGGCCTGGTGTTATTAGATCTGAATGTAAAATATTGCTGGAAATGGTCTCTCTGGTTATATGCCTAAGCTTTAAATTAAAGTGTCCATTCAGGTGACTCTCTGAGCACCACTATACAAAAAAAAGGGAAGGTACATGTTACTCACTGGTCCACAGGTAGGTATTTTGGGATATATAGGAGAAAGTGAGAACTGCAGATGCTGAAGATCAGAGTCGAGAGTGTGGTGCTGGAAAAGCACAGCAGGTCAGGCAGCATCCGAGGAGCAGGAGCCCTGATTCCTGATGAAAGGCTAATGCTTGAAATGTTGACTCTCCTGCTCCTTGGATGCTGCCTGACCTGCTGTGCTTTTCCAGCACCACACTCTTGATAATGGGCACCACACTCTTGATAATGGGATATATGTTTTCTATTTTGTTGCAAAGAAGACTCAATTTACATAAATGGTTTAGGGAAAAGATAAGGAATTTGATTTTAAGTGATCACGAATTAAAATTTTGTGGTTCAAGCCTTAACATAAGGCTGATCCAGAACAGTTATGTGCTATTGCAAGGAATGGAATTTTTTAAAATGTACATGTTTGCTTGGATTTTATCTTACAGGAGTTGAAGGATTGCTCAAATATGATATGGTTCATTACTTTTGGATGATTGTGTATTTTGAAATATTCAAAATTAAACTTAATGTTTTGTTGTGGGACTAATTATTTAAGTTAGGTATGGATCGAATGAGTGTTCTGAATAGCCAAACACATTTCGTTTTAATAGCTGAGACTTGTAATGTATTATGTTAGCTTTAGAACAACAGTGTTATTAAATCATGTCCAAGTTGTAAGTCCAAATAATTTTCTTTGTACTTTGGAGGCCAGAAAAATGTCTGTTTATTCAACAGAGTGTAAATAACTGACAAAATAAATTGAACATTTTTTTCATAAATTTTGTCAGTCATATGAACTAATTTTGGTGTTCTGATTATTACATTTTCAGTTCAGCACAAATGACAATTGTGGATCAATTAACTGCATTACAATTGTCACATATTTGAGATCACCACTATATAGTCTCATAGCTCCTAAGTTTAATTTTTAAATTTTCTTTTCACTCATTCATGAGATGTGGGTATTGCTGGCCGGACGAGCACTTATTGCACATCCGTAACTACTCTAAGGCAATTTAGGTGTCAGCCATATTGCTGTAGTTCACATAGACCAGACCAGGTAAGGATGTATGATTTCCTTTCCTAAAGGGCATTAGTGAACTAGGTGAATTTTAATTCCAGATCTATAGTGAATTCAAACTTCACTATCTGCCATTGTGGGATTTCAACTGACATCCTCAGGACATTAGCCTGGAGATCTGGATTACTCGGCCAGTGTCTTTACAACGACATCATCCATGCTAGTATATTACCCCCAGTCTCAAGCACTTTAAATTTAATTTGCTAATCTCCCATATGGGGAATATCAATGGCCATCTGAAATTCAAATCTCACTAAAACAATTGGTTCTCTGTCAAGGGCTTTGCTTGTAGTACCCTCAAAACCTCTTAACTGGTTTGTCAAACACAATTTTTTCTTCATAAATCCATGTTGGTTCAGTCCTATCATAAATATTACATAAATATCTAACAATCACACTCTTTAATAGTTTCTCTAGTTTTGCCACTACTGACTTGCAGCTAAAAGGTCGGTAGTTTCCTCTCCTTCCTTTCTTAAACAATGGTGATACATTTGGAACCTTCCAGTTTGCCAGTACTTTGTAGACTTAATAGAATTATGAAAGATGAATAATACATTTTCTATATCTGTTGCCATATCTTAACACTAGGGTGAAAGTTATTGGATCCTGAGGACTTGTCAAATTTCAGTCCCATAATTTTGTCAATGCAACTTTTTCACTCATTATTTTTCAGTTTCATATTCTCATTGGAACTTGTATCTTTATTATTTCAGGGTGACATTGTCTCTTCTGGCTTCATATTGAGGATACTTTGCATTGTTTGATGTAGTGCTATCACTGTGCTAACTGGTATTGAGGCCACATAGATCGCTAATTTGAGGCATTGATGGGTCATTGGCAGTAGCAAAATTATACTCAATACAATCTGCAACCTTATAACTTGTTAAATGCCAATCTTATCATTACCACCAAGACAGAGAATTAACTCTGGCTCAATTAAAAGTGCAGGAGGATATGCCAGGAGCAGTACCAAGCAGATCTAAAAAATTGTCAACCTGGAAAAGCTACAAAACAGGACAACTTGTGTATTGAAAAGCATAAGCAGGGCTAAAGAATTCCACAGCCAGCAGTCCTTCAATATCTAGTAATGAATGACAGTGAACAATTAAACAATTTACTGGACAGTGAGACTCCACAAATATTGCCATCCTCTATTATGGGGGAGCCCAGCATATCAATAAAAGGGTTAAGGCTCATACATTTGCTAAAATCTTCAGCCAAACATGTCAAGTGGATGATTCATCTTGGCCTCCTTGAGAGGTTCTCAGTATCACAAATACCGGTCTTCAGTCAATTTAATCCACTCTGAATGATATCAAGAAAAAGCTGGGGCAGTAAATACTGTAAGGTCTTTGGGCCCTGTCAGTATTTTAGCAGTACTAAAGTTAACAAATCCAATCCAGTGAATTACAACCACACCAGTCTCTTTTTGATTATCAATAAAGTGATGACGTGGTCATCAACAGTGCTATCAAGCAACACTTGCTTAGTGATAATCTGGTCACTAATGTGCAGTTTGATTTTACCAGCAACACGCAACCCCTGACCTCATTACAGTCTCAGTTCAAACATGGACAAAACAGCTGAATTCCAAAGGCGAGGTAGGGGTGACTGTCCTTGACATCAAGGCTATATTTGACTATGTGTGGCATAAAGGGGTTCTAACAAAATTGAGTCAAGAGGTGCACTATTTGGAGTCATACCTGATTAAAAAGGAAGATGGTGTGGTTGTTGGAGATCACTCATCTCACCTTCAGAACATCTCTGTAAGAGTTCCACAGGATGGTGTTCTAGGCCCAACCATCTCCAGCTGCTTAATCAATCACCATCCCTCCACCGTATGGTCAAAAGTGAGCATGTTTGCAGATGATTGCCCAATGTTCAACAGATTTTGACCAATATTCAGCACCACTCGCAAGACTCAATTCCTGAAGCAGTCCATGTTCATAAGACTTGGACAATATCCATGTTTTGGCTAATAAGTAACATTCATGCCAAGTGCAACCCAAGGCCACCTTAAATCCCACCTCTTATCACCATCCTGCTCTCAAACCACTTTCTAAGTGATCAGTACTTGAGGCTAGTCTGTCTCTGGCATTCTGCTTCTGAAGTGAAAAGGCGAACCGAAAATGTCTTGTTAGTCACCTCTACTGTTTTTAATGGCCATTTTTAAATAACTATTTATTTAAATTATCGATTTAGTGCTTTGCAAATGCTTTTCTTTTGCCGAAATTCGCGTTAGTTTTTTATCTTTCCAAAACGTGTTCACCACAATCCCCAACCCCCGACGGAAAAATGGAAAGTGGTCATCCACGTGAAAACTTGGTTTTGCCCTCTTGATAGTGTGTTGGTGACATTTATTTGAGTGTGCAGAGACATCGGTTAGATTAAGTAGGCGTAATTTAAATGCAAATATTCCTAGCTTCCTAGTATATCCGCGAAAAAAATCCTAATTCAAAATACATATTGATATAATATTCGATTCCCCACATTCATAACGTTTTCGAAGTTCTTCATGTTGTACTGTACCTGGCTCCGGATTTCTGAATCACCTCTGCCCACTGATCTGGATCGAAGAACTCTGCGGTAAATGCTGGGGCGAACTTACTGTATTTGAACCCCTCTGGGTAGTTCTCGTTCATAAAGTTCACATACTCGGGCTGGTGCACACCTTCCCCAGAACTACTGGAAAGGGGAAGGATTTGGAGAAGGAGGGAGTATATGAGGGTATCTATTTTGGGGCTTATGAAGCATGCAACACAGTTAGGTTGAATAAAGCGCGGCGTCGCCGAGAAATGATATCTTGGGTGAAAATGATACTTCGAAAGATGTCTTCACTCACCGACGAAGACGTTTCATCTTTAAGGCTAATTTCTGTCCGATGATCATAATTCGTTGCAAACATTCAATGACGCTAAGCATCGCTAACAAAGAGTGGGGGTGCTTTATAGTTATACTGGTGGCCTGGAAATAGACAAGAGGAACTTACTTACAAAACCTTAATGTTTATTGCCGCCGTATTGTAAGCGAAGTTTATATTGAGTGAAATCACGCGAGAGGCAATTTCCGCTTTATTCGAGAAGTGAGGCTTCTTTGGTGAAGATCTATCGTGAAGACGATGAGATTGCAGATTTTAGTGAGTTATATTTGTGTTTTGGGGATCTTCTGGCCAGGGGTTGCTCACAGTCGCCGCTACCAACCGACCTGGAAGAGTCTGGACAGCAGACCTTTGCCCCCTTGGTACGATGAGAGTAAATTTGGAATATTCATTCACTGGGGCGTCTTTTCCGTGCCCAGTTTCGGGAGCGAGTGGTTCTGGTGGAACTGGGAAGGTGTGCACCAGCCCGAGTATGTGAACTTTATGAAGGAGAACTACCCAGAGGGGTTCAAATACAGTCAGTTCGCCCCAGCATTTACCGCAGAGTTCTTCGATCCGGATCAGTGGGCAGAGGTGATTCAGAAATCCGGAGCCAGGTACAGTACAACATGAAGAACTTCGAAAACGTTGTGAATGTGGGGAATCGAATGTTAACTGGGGGAGTTTTAGAGAATTGTCGATATTAATCACAACTTCAAACCAAATAAAATGTGCTTGTGAGGTGTTGAAACGCCAGCAGCAGTTTTGTTTTTAGTTGCCCTGGATGTGGTTAACAGCAGCAAGGTCATTATTGCCGCCTACTTCAGTGCTACCGTCCACTTTGGCTGGTAATAATGTGGAGGTGCCTGTGTTGGACTGGGGTGGACAGAATTAAAAATCACACAACACCAGGTTAGCTTTGTAGGTCATGTGACATTCGAATTACGACATTGAGTAATGTGACACACGGTCACATGATACCAACAAATGGAAGTCTTCCAGCCAACATTGCCCCAGTTGTCTACAGTTTTTGAATTGTCTTCATCGTTTCAAGTCCGTTTCTCTTCATGGCATCGTAGTTTCTTTCTGCGGTGTGAAAACTAAAGCAAATTGGCCTTTTCTCCCTGTAACCTTTGATCCCCTTGGCAATCGGAACTTATCTATCTCTTGTTTTTAAATATATTTTTATTGAAATTTTTAAAATATTACAACAAATACAAAACAATACAAAGGAAGAACACCAAAAAATGTAAAAACCCAAACCGCCCTCATGTACAAATGTATATATATAAAAAACCCAACTACTTAACTAAATAAATAACTAACAACACACTAATTAATAATTCAGCTCAGCCAAATAAAACACTAACTCTCGAATATCAAGAGCATTAATTTTCACCTATTCATATGTTCGCAGCACCCCCTCCCTGGATATTGGACTCATAGCGCCCATTTGTTACAGTGATATAAAAGCCTTTATTAGTGTGGCGGTCAAATCTGTGTCCAGGTATTCCAGAAAGGGCCACTATGTCTCAGAAATTCTCAATTTTGTGCTGTACCATTCTTGTGAGAAAATCGAAGGGGATATGCTCCATAACAATCTTACACCAACCCAAAAGGCCCAGGGGATTTTCGGATACCTAAACTAACAGGGTATTCTTGTGCAGAAAGTGAGGATGTTGAAAAGTTTTTTCTTATGCGCATCTACAAGGAACACACTGGGCAGGCCAAGAAGAAGAGGTAGCAGGTCCTTCTCCACTCTTAACACCCAATATCCCCCCATTGCACCTGCCACAATGCTCCAGCATGTTTGAAGCTTATCATAGGGCCAGAGACAAAGGGTAAGAATGCCTGTATCAACTTTACACTTGGGACGTGTTGAAGATACCCCCGCTTTAAATTTTGACAAACGATCTGGAGCCAAGTGGATCCCCTGTGGAGAATCTCCAACTGTAAAGCATGTGTCCTATTGCAAATTGATATCTTTCTTCCGTTTTCCCAAATATCTTCCCATGCTTTTGAGGAGACCTCAACGCCTAGCTCGCTCTCCCACACCCTGCAGAATCAATCAAACTCATCTGAGGGGCCGCCCTCCCCAGTTGATGATTAAGGTGCTGGCAGAAAGTGTACTCTTAGCACTGAGCACCCTCCTCTCTATGTCGGATTTGTAGGGATCAGTCAAAAGTGTAGTCTTTTTTGAATAAAATCCCTATCTTGAAAAATACGAAAGAGGTCCCTGCTAGATAGCTTGTATTTCCGTGCTAACTGATCTTAGGACATCATTGCATCACCCTCAAATAAATCACCCATGCAAGACACACCCCTAGCTGCCAAATATTTGAATCCTTAATCCATCATCCCCATTTGAAAACCTGGCATACAGGTGTAAAAAAGGATGTGTTGCCAATATTGCCTTTCCTCTTCTGAATTGCCCTCCATGCTTTAACAGTATTAATAACTATTGGGTTATGGCAATATTCCTTAACTGTCCTCATTTTGTCCAAAAACAGCAAGCTAGAAAGGGGGCACCTTGCCTGAGAGGTTTCGCTATCTAACCATATTGAAAAAGGGTCCTCACGAGCCCAATCACTCACATAAGATAAAAGCAAACTCAGTTGATAGTTTCTAACATCCGGGAGATCCCCTCCCCCCCAGTCTGTGAGGCAATTGCGGCTGAATTAATTTAATAAGGGCCGCTTACAATACCAAATAAAGGAACCAGCCTTTCAGTCTCCTGAACGTTTGCTTATCGAAAATCGGGGGTGCTTTCGTATAGGGAACAACAAACGGGGGAGTATACTCATCTTAATAAGCTCTATCCGACATAACCATGAGACTGGAAGCGCCTCCCATCTTTGAAGGTCTTATTTGATTTTGTTGAATAATTGAACAAAATTAGCTTTAAACAACCAATCAAGAACTGGAGTAATGAATATGCCCAAATACAGAAAACCCCCCTGTGACCACTTAAGACCTAGCACTTTTGTAAGACCACCCATAGGCATAGCCTTTGATTTTACAAACTTAATCGTGTAGCCAAATGAGCTGATACATTGTATCAGGCGATGCACCAAAACTGCTGGATTTGACAAAAAAATGAGGACAGCCCTGCTGGCTGCCCCTAAAAATGCTAAAATTGCTTAATCGTACTCCATTGGTAATGACTGCAGTGAGAGGGTCACTGTAGAGAACCTTTACCCATCTTATAGAGGCTTTACTCAAGCCAAACTGCTCCAAAGACACGGCTACTCAACTCGGTCAAATGCCTTCTCTGCATATAGAGAAATCACCAATCCCTGTGCTGAATGTTGTTGACATGTTTGAATTATGTTAAGCAGCCTCCTAACATTATTGGAGGATCTGCGACCCTTTATGAAGCCCATCTGGTGCTCTTATCAATAGAAGGTAACACAATCTCCAGGTTTAATGCAAGAGTTTTGGAGAGGATTTTAAAGTCCACATTTAAGAGTGAAACAGGCCTGTAAGAAGCACAGTTCTCCGGGACCTTCCCTTTTTTAAGAATAAGTTAAATATTGGCCTCTCTTAGAGATGGCAGGAGACAATCATGACTGTACAAGTCATTGAACATGTTGAGCATCGAGTCTGACAATATGTTTACAAATTTCTTTTACAGAATTTGCTGGGAAGTCCAATAGGACCGGGCATCTTTCCATTCTGAAGCTGCTTCATTGCCTCCTGCACCTCTTGCTCTGATAAGGGGACATTGAGAAAGGACTCTTGTTCGGGGGTCACACCCAGCAGCTCTAGATCCTTGACAAAGGACTCCATCTTGGCCTGCTCCTTCTCACAACCCTCAGATTGGTATAATTCAGAGTAAAATCTCTGGAACCCCACATTAATCTTTTTTGAATTACATGTTAGGTTCCCAGACCCTTGCCTAATCAATGTAATGGCTTGAGGGGCACTCCTTTTCCTGGCAAGATATGCTAGGTACTTGCCTGGCTTGTCACCATGCTCATATAACCTTTGTTTTATGAAAGTAAGCTCCTTCTTTGTTATCTGCGTGAGCATGGAATTTAATGCAGACCGCAGCGCCGTAATCCTCTGTAGCTTGACAACGAGGGCCTGACAAAGTAAGCCTTCTTGGCTGCTTTCAACCGTCCTTCGAGGAGACACTGCTGCTCACCCTTTTGCTACTTCCTACTGGCATAGTAGGAAATAACTAACCCCCTGGCATAGGCCTTAGCAGTTTCCCAAAGGACAGTCGGGCTACTAATCGCGCCTGAGTTAATGTCTAGGAATGGCCTAAATTCCTTAGAGAAGTACTCCACAAACTTATTATCCTTAAGGATAAAGGGATCCATTTGCCAGTGCCTCCTACCCACTACAGTGTCCTTAATCTTAACCAACAAGTGTACTGGAGCGTGATCGGAGATGGTAATATTACCAATCGTACCAAGTCCAGGGTTGCCATGCGGGTCAGTAAAAAAACAATCCTGGTGTGACATCTGTGTGGATTGGAAAAAAACATAAAATCCCTGTCTGTAGGGTGGAGATGCCTCCAGACATTCACCAATCCTAACTCCATACACAGATCCATGAATTGTTTAGTTTGTACATACGGTATCGGGGGGCCTTTGGGCAACCTGTCTACCATGGGATCCATAAGACAATTAAAATCTCCCCCTATAATGATATGTCAGGACTTGAGACTGATCAATTTAGAGAACGGATCTACCAGAAATTTGAAGGGATGGGCCTGAGGGCAATAGACATTTAAAACACCATATTCTTCCTCATTTATCAGGACTTTGAGAATTACAAACCTCTCGTGTATGTCTTTAACACACTTGAGTAACTTAAATGGGAGATTCCTCTGAAGCAATATAGCCACTCTCCTACTTCTGGTATTAAAAGATGAAAAGTAAACCCGATCAAAACCATTCTGTTGTAGTTTCAAATACTCCCTATCATCCAAGTGTGTGTCCCACAATAAAGCAATATCCACCTTTTCCTTTCTAAGACTCGAGAATTCCTTCTTCCTCTTAATTGGTGAATGACTCCCCTTGATGTACCAAGTACACCATTTAATCAAGTAAATTGCCATAACCTTCTGCAGTAATATTTCGATTCTAGAGAGGAGGAACTCAAATTACAAATTGCCGAGTGTTACTGTCCGAAAATCCATCAAACATAAAAACTACGTAAACTAAACCCACTCCAGTTAACAAACCTACAAAGCTGTCAAAGATTATATTCAACAAAAACCAAAAAACAAACCAACATATAAAGCACAGTGGCACTGAATAGGGGAATTCACCCCCTGCCCAAAGGGGGAATCTACACATTCCAGACCTAACTTCCCATCCCGCTGCCAATACTGCAGCCAGGGCATTTAACTACCTGAACCAGGCATAAACTGCCTGTAGGAGAAAGTGAGGTCTGCAGATGCTGGAGATCAGAGCTGAAAATGTGTTGCTGGAAAAGTGCAGCAGGTCAGGCAGCATTCAGGGAACAGGAGAATCGACGTTTCGGGCATAAGCCCTTCTTCATTCCTGACCTGCTGCGCTTTTCCATAAACTGCCTGTAATTAGGAATCTAGCCATCCCAACCATTACCACGTCCTCCCCCCCACCCCTCCCCAGCTAGAGCTGCATTGCAAACACTAGCAGAAAAGAAAGAAAATATACCATGAAATCACAATGTGAACAAAGAAATTTTGAATGAAAATGAAGGGAAGTACCCCACCCATCCTTTGGTATGACTTAACTTAGGAATTGAAAGTACACATCCCAACCTTCCCCGAACATAGTTTAGACCAGATTATTACCAATTTAAAAAAATAGGGAAAGAAAGCCCCGAATGGCCTTCTTTTCTTTTTGCGGAAAGTCAGAGACACACCCAAACAATACTACTATTTATACATACTAAATTGTTCATATTAATTTAATTTGTCCACAAAGTTTCTTGCCTTCTCCGACGCGTCAAAAAGATGTACAGATCCATCTAAGGTGATCTGAGCACTGCTGGATACCTCAGACAGTACTGGATCCCAAGCTCCCTCAGTCTTCTCTTGACGCTGTCATAGGATTTTCTTTTCCGGATCACTGCCGCTGAGAAGTCCTGGAAGAACATGATCTTAGAGCCCTCGAAAACTAGGGCCTTCAGATCCTTCCCCTGGATTCTGGAAGCTTCCACGATTCTCTCCTTTTCTCTACAGTGATGAAACTGCACCAAGATAGAACGAGGATGTTTGCCCAGACCTGACCTCCACACCATGACCTGGTGTGCCCTCTCAATTTTCAAGCTTCTCATTCTAGCTTCCAAATTAAGGAATTTCGGCAATCAGTCCTCAATAAATTCCAGCGGCTGCTCACCTTCCTTACCTTCTGGCAGACCGACAATCCAAATTTCTTTTCTCCTGTCCCCTGTCGTGGAGATAGGATTATTTTCTTTGTAAATACACTGTGCATTTATCCATCATTTTTATATATCATTAAAATGAAGTGTTCTATCAATCAAAGCTTTGCGTCTTATCACAATACCCACAATGTTCTTTACTAAGTTCATACATCTGTGATGTTTTCTCAGAAAAATATTTGTGACACATTGCAAAATTGTTTTGATTCTTTATTGGATTGTAGGCAAATAGTATTGTCATCTGTTCTCACATCCTCATTGATGGTGTGGTACATTCTATGAGCATAGTCTCCTTCATTGCAACTGTTTGCAAATTCAGTTTCAGTGACCAAGATAGCTTTTGAAATCACATGAGAACTTTTCATTTACTCTATACTTGCTGCAGATTTGTTGTTGTGCATTATAAATTTAGTTATAATACCAGAACCACTTTGGACGTATTTCCCTGTTTCTTAATGTCACTTAAACGCTCTGAGAGAAAATATTTTACAATACCTGTCAAAAGCCAAACACACAATTTGAATAGAAGGTAAAGCATCAATCTGTGGAAAATATTCTTTTAAGACCCCTGCTTCTCATAAGCTGACTATGCTTTGAAATAATCTAGACCTGTTCGCTGCCATTTGAAGATGGCCCTGTGGTATAATCAAAGGTTATTAATTAACCTTGTAATGTTCTAGGGACCTGCATTTGAATCCCACCATGGCAGAAAGTGAAATTTAATTCAACAAAATTGGAATTAAGAGTCTATCGATGACTATGAAACTGTTGTCAATTGTCAGGAGGAAAGAAAAATCTGGCTCAATAATCATTTTTAAGAAAGAAAATGGGCTGTCTTTACCTGGTCTGGCCTATATGTGACTCCAGAGCCATAGCATTGTAATTGCCCTCTGGACAATCAGGAATAGACAACTGACCATTTTATGAATGAATTTAAAAAAAATGTAAGGGACTTTGGTATCAATTTCTATCCGCTTTTTTTTCCCTCTGGTTGGTAATTGTTTTTTCCCAGGTATGTGGTTCTGACGACCAAACACCATGAAGGATTCACAAACTGGGGATCGTCTGTGTCCTGGAACTGGAACTCCATTGACACTGGTCCACATAGAGATTTGGTGGGTGATCTAGCAGTCGCTATCCGAAAACGGTTTGTATTTAATTTTATGAATTTCTGCAAATTGCAGGATATTTACAATATCATGAACACATATTGACAATTAAAACCCAAGCTAAACATACAGAATATGAACAGAATAGTGCCAACCCTGGTCAGTGTCTGTTCAATAATAATTTCACAAAACTTTAATTCAAAAATTGTAAATAAAGCCTTAGTGACCAAAATATGTACAAACATCCCTGTGTGGGAAACCCCTGCAGTGGTTAGCACTGCTGTCTCATAGCGCCAGGGACCTGGGTTCGATTCCTGCCTTGAGTGACAGGCTGTGTGGAGTTTGCACATTTTCCCTGTGTCTGCACAGGTCCCCTCTGGGTGCTGTGGTTTCCTCCCACAATCCAAAGATGAATTGGCTAATGCTGAGTTAGGTGATAGGTGCATTAGTCAGGGATGAATGGGCCTGGGTGGGTTACTCTTTAGAGGACCAGTGTGGACTTGTTGGGCCGAAGGGCCTGTTTCCATACTGTAGGGAATCTAATATTCAAAAGTCCTTAAGAAGGCTTTATGGTTGTTTTGTTTGTATTTTCTATATTTACTGAAATGTCAAAGAAAATTTTAAAAAATCAATAAAATCAATTGCTAAAATCAGTATCACTTCCTTAATGACAAAGAAAATTTAAAAAAATCAATTGCTAAAATCAATTGCTAAAACTTCCTTACTGTTTCATTTTCTAAATTCAGCTGGAGTATCTCCATAGTGATATTGGGACCAGAAATGGAACTTATCAAAAGTTTAATATTTCCATTTTCAACATCTAAAACTTCAGGTGGCAAATTAATGCAAACATAGATATATGTCATCAGTTAGAGCAAAAATAGGTGACGTGTTGTTAAGAAAAGTTAATGTTTCATTGCTATTATTTGCTAAATCTGAGTCTTGAAATGCACTTCTGGGGTTGATGGTCTGGCTAGATCATGGAAAGTCATTAAAGGACTCTTGAAAGCCCAATCACTGACTACTTCCAATATATTGTCCTTCTCAGCCTTTATCTTCTCCCTCAATACAATTTCAGCAAATGCATCTGAGGTACAACTCTAACTTAGTGTTCCCTTATTGCTGTGTCTCTTGTTCTCCTATACCTGAATTATTTGCAATCTCATAGATTCTCAAATGCTCTGTGAGCCCCAGTTTTGTTTTTACGCCTAGTGTCTTACCTACCTTGTCCAAAGAATAAGAAGATTGAATGTGTGGTTATTTATACCTAGTATAGTTGTTACACTGTTAATTTCACACTGTTAGATACTTTTATCTAATATGTAAAAGTTTTGAAAACTAAGTTATAGTCCATTTTGAAATTTAATATTAACCTTGTTCTTTTGCGACAGGAATTTACATTATGGAGTGTACCATTCTCTATTTGAGTGGTTTAATCCTCTTTACTTGTATGACAAAAAGAACAAATTCAAGACCCAGACATTTGTTGTGGATAAAACATTGCCAGAACTGTATGATCTAGTCATGAGGTAATGGAATATGGTGATTCTTGCAACATCTCAACACATTGTACACTCACTTCTTGTTATATGGGATTTGCCACCCACAGGTCCATGTATTTGCAAGATCGGCCCCAGACATTACCTATTTGTTTTCTTTAAACTCATCCAGTCTGATTATATGGTAGTGATATTCTCATCTTCTATTCTTCGTGGGGAGTCCATGCACCTAGCCCCTATGGATCCTGAGGTTGCTGTGAATGTCAATACCTTGTCCTTATAAACATGTTTAATTCACTTCGCTGTTTTCACTATGGAGACCCAAAAGTACTTCAAATCCTGTGATGATCCGTTTAAATCTGTTTAAATCGTGAGCAGAGAGTGAGAAGGTATATTAAATTATGGTCAGTTTTTTCAAGCAGAATCCATTCTAAAATTGACAACAGTTATTCAGTGCATCACTTCAATTGAAAGATTACAGTGTTGCCCCCATTAAGTAAACTTGGCTGTAAAGTATGTGATGTGATACTAGTGGGTGAAAGCATCACTGCTAATGAAAAAACAGAATAATTTCAGGTCCAAAATGTGATGCTTGTACAATAATATTTCACAGGATTCTGGCTAATGTGTAGTTTTTTCTTGTTAGTTTTACTGTTCAGGTTAGACACAAAATGATGACACAAACCCCCAATCTCTAATCTTGTATTACAAACACAATACATTTTTTGTATATCTTTCAAGTCAAAATATAAAACCTACATTTAAAGTTGGTTAAGGACTTGGACAATTGAATTGCTGACACAATTAATGCTCAGAGCCAGTTTTAAAGAAGACTGCTTTTGTCACTGATAAATTGGTATGGTTTACATAATTACACCCTGGAAATAACTGGGAATTTTGTTTAATTTCTTCTTCTGATAGGTATAAACCAGATATAATCTGGTCAGATGGAGACTGGGAAGCACCAGATTCCTACTGGAATTCCACTGGATTTCTGGCCTGGCTTTACAATGATAGCCCTGTCAAGGTACTTTGTAATATTCACAAGAACATTACGGTGGATTCTAATTTACTTTAATTTTAATTTGTTATTACCATTGAAATCTGGATTATTTAATGGAATTTATTGATTATTTTCACAGCATATTTGGGACAGTCTTTTTTAAAATTGTCCTGTTTCCCTTTTTAAGCAACACTGTTCTGTCCCATTATCTTATTTCGTTTGTTCTCCCCTCATTGGACTGAAGTTGGCAATGTTTGTGCCTTCATTTTGCATCTGTCTTGAGTAGTAATGAGAGGAGTTAGAAAAAGTTGTACCACATTAACTAAATGTTAGATTGTGGAATATTATTGTGCAAACACCTCATAACAGAATAATTTTGTATTCATCATCTTTGTAGCATTGTTCAGCCATTTTGAAATTAGGTATTTGCTTCTGGATCTGGGAATTCTTGGCTACTACTTATGTTAAACATGACCATTCTAGGGCCAGTATTCCTCTCCCAAGTATAGTACAATCTCCATCTTCTGTACATTTAATGAAATCATTATGTCACAAAAGTAAAATATTCAACTCCAACCCATCAAGTCCTTGCTGAAATTATGGGTCACTAACAAATATTAATGTAAGGTGAGCACTGTCCCTTGTGGCTGAATTTGGTCAGTTGTGGGTGAACTGGGTTATGAACTGAGATTTCCTAAATTTGTATTATGTTGAGTGAATTGTCCATTTGAAATGATCTCTTGAGCTAAGTGCCCTTCTTATCTCTTTTAATTGTCTTTATATCTGTACTAACTTGGTCATCTAGTGCAGTGCCTTTGTTTTAACTTGGTGTTTTCTCCACAATAGAAATGTTCACTTTGTATCTTTCAGTCTCTTGCAGCATCCATTTATTTTCCTTCCCAGGTATTTTACATTTTAGTGTTTTGAAGCCAACCTATTTTTTTTTTCATTCCATTCTTCTGTGAGCTCTGTAACCTCTGGTCACTATTTTACAAAGAAGGTACTATGATGTGCAAACAGATGATTCCATTCCCACCCCCCCGCATGCCCTTAAACCTGTGGAGAAAGAAACCAAATTAACATCACAAGCCAATTACCCTTTATCAGAATACTGAGTTTTTATGCAAGGTAGAGGAAATGATGGGGGTGTGGGGGAGAGGGGTGGGGGTGGGGATGGGGGAAAACTGGGTGGTGGAGGACTGGAGAAAGATACAAAAAAGGAAAGTTTCCGATTATGTAGAAGAAGGCAGGAGAGATTAAATGATGAAAGATGATTGTGCATGCACAAAGAGATGGTCATGAAACAAGTAAAGAGATAAAGTGCATCTGGAGGACATGTAAGTGAGAACAGTAGAATCAGCACCTGCTGCGATTCAAAATGTGGGGCAGAAGTCATGATCTAAAATTCTTAACTCAATCTCTCCATCGACATTACTTAAAAAGACAGACAATCTCAATGTTATCTTGTTGCTGTTTTGGGAAGCTTGCTGTGCACCAATTAGCTGCCATTTTTCTTACATTTCAGTAGTCATTACACTTCAAGGGTACTGCACTGGATGGAAGTCACTTGAATGATGCCTTAAGCTTTTGAAAGGTGCTATGTAAATATCTGTTCTATTATCTTTGTTACTAGGATACAGTTGTAACCAATGACCGCTGGGGAGCTGGCTGTTCCTGTAAACATGGTGGATTCTTCAACTGTGCAGACAAATACAGCCCAAGCAAGCTACAAAATCACAAATGGGAGATGTGCACCTCGATCGACAGAAGATCATGGGGTTATCGTAGAAATATGCATCTCAGTGAAGTGATGGACTTGTCATCAATTATCAGTGTATGTACTTCTGTTAACCAATTATGAACATGGCTAGAATGATAATAAAGTCAAGTGAGGGTGCATTGGAGTTCTGCTGCGATCTTGGCTTGTCAACAAGTGCATCAAAGAGTGAGCTTATTGAGTAGCTGAACCATTCGAACAAGAGGAAGGGTCACAGTTTGTTATCCAGTCTGTGCTAAGATGTTACAGTTGGCCTGTATCTTCCTGAAGTTTGGGAATGGTGCTTTTGATTGCCAACCTACATCCTGCATTGAACATACGTTGATGTTGTGTACAGCTGTGAAGCCTATGTGGTATATATATCATTCATGCTCCATATCAGCACTTGTGTCTGTAATAAAAATACCTTCTAATTTAGGGACAGAAAAGAGTGTAAGAGATGTATTTGTTTTGGCACGATTTATGTCAAATGTTTAAGGGATTTCACAAATTGATGGGAAATTATTGTCATTCTTTTATATCAAGATAACTATGTGAAATTAGACTTATTGTTACAGCAGAAAATGAGATGATGTAGACAATGGTAACACAGTAATTTCCCTGACTTTGCTAGGTGCTGTGGAACAGTTTTTAAAAAATGATTGTACATGCCTGTTGGTTGAGGCCATGGATTAAAATGGGAGCTTGTCTTATTGACTGCATTACACAATCATTTCATCTCATCACTGTTCTTTCTCTGACAGACTTTGCTGACAACAGTCTCTTATGGAGGAAACTTGTTGCTTAATATTGGTCCTACCAAAGATGGTACAATCCCTGTAATTTTCCAGGAAAGATTGGAAGGTCTGGGACAATGGCTAAGTGTTAATGGTGAAGCAATATATGCATCAAAACCATGGCGAGTTCAGAAGGAGAACTCTACAGCTGTATGGTAATGCCTATTAGAGTTAAATATAAACAATTGTTTTTCTTCCCTTCACTCTATTTCCACATTCTTCACTGTTACCTTAGTTTATGCTTAAAGTCAAAGCAAGAAGCTGAAAATAACTTGGATGTCTTTGAGTTTGCTGACATGCAGACTGGGCCATTAGATTGTGGATATTAAACAGAAGAAAAACCTTAGAGGGAAACCTTTCAATTGTGATTCCTGTTACAGGGCATGGTGCTATAATGTGACAGTTGTGTTCCTTGTGCTAAAAAAATCACGCTATGGAAAACCAGCATAGAAAGTCACGTTGTAGAAGATCGCGACAGAAAATCACTGTACCCATTCAGTAGAAAGTTCACGTTATCCAAACAGCGCCCACAATTCGTCAATCGCGGTATAACTTATTTGTGTTGACAAACACATGTTACACCAGAATTGAGATTTTGGAGAAGGTTTGTAGCTCAGGTTGTGGATCTGGTAGTAAGTTTGCTCGTTGAGCTGATGGATTTGTTCTCAGACGTTTCATCACCATGCTAGGTAACATCATCAGTAGGTGTTCTGTCCCACTTGCTATTTATCTGTCTCGGTTTGTTGTGGTAGGTGATATCATTTCTGGTTCAGTTTCTCAGAGCTTGGTAAATGGGGTTCAAATCTATATGTTTGTTAATGGAGTTCCAGTTTGAATGCTAGGCCTTGAGGAATTCCCGTGAGCGTCTTTGTTTAGCCTGTCTCAGGATGGATGTATTGTCCTAGTCAAACTGGTATCCCTCTTCACTTGTGTTTATGGATACCAGTGATAGTTGGTCATGTATTTTGGTGGCTTATGGTGCTCATGTATCCTGGTGGCTACCAGGATAGGCAGCAGAACAGAACACCAATGCTTCACCAGAGGCTCACTGATAATGTTTGCATGGTGATGAAACATCTGAGAACAAATCCACCAGTTCAGCGAGCAATCTTGTAGCCTGTTATACCAGAATGACCTGTATTTTCCTATATGATGACCTTTGATAATGTTGAGTTCTGTAGTTGCTGTATCTATGTGCAATTGCAAAACACTAGTTTGGTGGAAGTGATGTGATATCAATGGATTCACTAAGATTTCACTTCTCACTATTGTATCAAAGTTCAGATGTATCTGCCCCAGTTTCAGAAGTCATGTTCCCATGAGACTCTGTCATTAAAGATCTGAAAAACAACATTTTGAGTTCAGTAGTGCCTGTAACTTTGAAAAATATTTAGTGTTATTGTATGATTGTGTAAAGCTGAATCTAATAGAATTCTAAATAATTTATTGAAACCAATTTATAGTGTCAATAGAGGCGAAACAAAAAAATGTCAACTTAAAAAGTTCTGACATCATTTTCTGGGTAGTTTCTTGTGAATTGTATAATCAACAAATCAACCAGATGACAGGCCACACTTGCAGAAATATTAAAATGTGGCAACTCTGCTTTTTTTAAAATTTATTTTTTTCTGCCTCTGCTTTTAGTTTGGTGTTTACCTTATTGTGTTGTTCCTTTGCATCCAGGTATACTAGTAAGGGATCGTCCATTTATGCAATGTTCATAAAGTGGCCCACTGATAATACATTAAAACTGGAATCTCCAATAAGCTCATCGAGCACCAAAGTAAGTGCTTAAGATTTGTTTCTTTCTCTCTTCCTGTGTGTGCTTTCTAGCCTTCATTTGACTTGTTCACAGTTCTCTTCTTTGGAACCAAGTTGGTTCTGGACAACAGGGAGAAAGTGAGGACTGCAGATGCTGGAGAGTGTGGCGCTGGAAAAGCACAGCAGGTCAGGCAGCATCTGAGGAGCAGGAGAATCGACGATTCGGGCATAAGCCCTTCATTAGGAATGCCCAAATCATCGATTCTCCTGCTCCTCAGATGCTGCCTGACCTGCTGTGCTTTTCCAGCACTACACTCTTGAGACTGGTTCTGGACAACAGTCTTATCCATGACTATTGATAGTCCTATGGACCTATTAGGCCAACTCATTCTTAAACTCCTATGCACACCATTCAGACAAACATAGGTGTTGTGGGTGGAGAAGTAAATATTAAGGAAACACAGTTCATTAACAGTAGTCTACAGAATTTGATGAGGTGTCAATCTTATTTCTAAGTTATTTCAGTTGTTTACTGCAGACACAAGGCCATTGGGCACACTAATTATTCAGTGTCTCAATCATTGGTTGATGGCAACAGCTTATAGCGAATGGTAATTAAATTCCATCCATCCGCCATCCAGTGTGTTCTATAATGACTTTGGTTAAGAAACACCTTGACTATTAAAACTTTGCTCTCATATTCTTCCATCTCCATCAGTCCCGTAACTCAGATGTCTCACTCCTCCAATTTTGGCCTCTTTAATATCCCCAATATTAATTACATCACTATTGGTGGCTGTAAATTCAGCTTCAAGACCCTAAGCTCTGAAATACCCTTCCTAAACCTCTCTATTTCTCTAACTCTTTTTTTCTCCTTGATCATGATTCTTAAAACCTTCGTCTTTAGTCAAGCTTTCAATCATCTCCCATCATATCCTTAAGTGACTCATGAAATCTTGCCTCATAATGCTCTTGTGAAACACCTTGGGGCCATATATTACATATAAATACATTTGCTGTTAACTCCAACTTTCTAATATTTTGTTAACTGATTGCATGCCTTTTGGAATTTGCACAGTTGTTATAACTACCAAAATATGTAGTTTATTTTACTTTAAGAATTTTTAAAATAATGTTTTTACCTTCTCTTCTGAGACTATGGGTATTCCAGCCTGAAATCTCCCTCCTAATTATTTTCTGCAGGGATATCTCTTTGCTTTATCCCTGCTCCATACCTCAAACCCATCTTCCATGGCAATAAAAACTATAAAGGAATAGTTTAATTATTCTGCTACCTCTGTCCTCAGTCAAAATGCCTACCTTCCGCTGTTCTTGTCTGATCCAGTATCTGTTTAATTATATCAGAGAAAGAGAGGGTTAAAGAATAGTTTGCTATCGCCTATTGTATTTTCTTTTCTATTCATCTACTGTTTTCTGTTTCTTATCCTTTAATTGTTTGATTTTCTAGTTCTTTTGCACTTTTCCTTATTCCATTTCTGTATATTTCCGAATTATACATATATTTCTATTTCCTGATACTTTCTGTGACATCCCTTTTCATTCAAGTTCCATCTTTGTTAGAAAGATTAAAATCTGCTGTCTTCACAACAAAGGCTATATTACTAATCTTTATGACCTCTTGAGACAGTACATCCACCTCCATTTTATTGGAGGTACGGTCAGCTCAGTTGGCTGGATGGTGGGCTACAATGCAGTTATATAAATGATATGAATGTGAAAATAGGCGGTCTAGTTTGCAGATGACACCAAAATTGGAGGTGTAGTGAACAGCGAAGAAGGTTACCTCAGAGTACAATGGGATCTTGGTCAGATGAACCAACAGGCTGAGGAGTGGCAAATGGAGTTTAATTTAGATAAATGTAAGCAGCTGCATTTTGGAAAGGCAAATCAGAGGAGGACTTATACACTTAATGGGAATATCCTGAGAAGTGTTGCTGAACAAAGAAGCCTTGGAGTGCAGGTTCAGAATTCCTTGAAAGTGGAGTCTTAGGTAGATAGGATAGTGAAGAAGGCATTTGGTATGCTTTCCTTTATTGAACAGAGCAGTGAGCACAGGAGTTGGGAGGTCATGTTGTGGCTGTATAGGACATTGGTTGGGCCACCTTTGGAATATTGTGTGCAATTTTGGTCTCCCTTCTATCAGAAGCACGTTGTGAAACTTGAAAGGGTTCAGAAAAGATTCGCAAGGATATTGCCAGGATTAGAGGACTTGAGCTACAGGGAAAAGTTCAATAGGCTGTGGCTGTTTTCCCTGGCATGTCGGAGGTTGAGAGGTGACTTTATAGAGGTTTATAAAATCATGAGAGGCATGAATTGGGTAAATAGACAAGTTCTTTTCTCTGGGATGCTGAAGTCCAGAACTAGAGGGCATAGGTTCAAGGTGAGAAATTTAAAAGGACCTTAGGGGTAGTGTTTTCATGCAGAGGGTTGTGTGTGTATGGAATGAGCTGCCAGAGGAAGTGGTGGAGGCTGGTACAATTACAATGTTTGAAAAGCATCTGGATGGGTATATGAATGGGAAGGGTTTAGAGCGATATGGGCCAAGTGCTGGCAAATAGGACTAGATTAGGTTAGGATATCTGGTTGGTATGGACGAGTTGGACCAAAGGGTCTGTTTCCTGGCTGTGCCTCTCTATAATATCAACAGTATGGGTTCAATTCCTATGCTAGTTGAGGTCACCATGAAGGCATTGCTGCTTGCTTGAGGTGTGTTGACCCTTTGTATAAAGTCACCACTAGTTTATCCCTCTCTCTAATGAGAGCAGCCATGGAATTTCCATTTCACTTCCATTTTATTGTGGGTGCCTTGTATCATTATTCCTGTTTTCCAGATCCACCCTGAAAAAAATGGTAACTTCCAGTTCTTTCATCTCTGTAAGCTTCCTGGTTGTATATGCTATTCCGTAGACCTTCTTTTCTTCTATAAGATCTCTAAAGCCTGCACAAACAAACCTGAAGATCAGCTGTGATTTACTTGGTACCACACTTGCCTCTGAAACACAAGGCTGCAGTTTCAAATCCCACTCCACGTTTTGAGCATAAAATACAAGGTGAACACTTCAGCAGCAGTGCTGAGGGAGCATTAATTAATCAGCTGTCTCATTCCCCAAAGATTTTATATAAGAGTAATTGTCAAAGTCCTATCCAATATATACCTCTCAATCAACATCACAAAAAATAAATTATTTCAGCATCATCATACTGGTTAATGAGAATTGCTGATTCTAACTTGGCTGCTGTATTTCCCACTTTACAGGGGTAAGTACATCTTTTTTAAAAAAAACATTGGTTGTAAAAAGCACTTTAAGATATCCAAAGGTCATGTAAAGCACTTTTTTCTTCCATGTTCATTCACATTGCTTTTAACCAGGTTTCAGTAATTCAACAAATTCCTTACTGTCTCCACTTCTAATTCTTCTAACATTTTTATGCTTAGTACAGTTTTGCAGTGCAATCATTACAGGTGAATAAGATTTGATAGATCTATTCATGGAACAGATTTCAATTCAAGCATGGCCATGGTGCTTCTCCTGTTTCATGGTCCCTTATTCTTGCCTCTCCATCTGCTCATATCCTTCAAGTGTGCAGCATTCAGTCAGTGAGGTAGAACAGTTTTATGTTAAACTGAGGGCAGAGGAATAGTTATCTGAACTGTATGAATGCAACTAAAACAATGTTAAATCATGTCCAGAATCTGGGAAAAATTATACAGGGAAATAAGAAATGTAAAGTCTCACACACCCTACCTTATCTTCATTCCACTAAGCTCAGGTTAAAATATTTCTTTGGCCATGAGGGAAAACGTGCTCTGAAAACAGCATTTGGAAACCTTTAGCAGGGTGGTCCCTGTATGGGAGAACAGCCAAGACCAGATGCAAACCACAGCACCAAAAATGCAGCCTGGCAAATTTTTGATTTTATTAAGGCCACGTGTATTTGTTTGTAAGCAAGAGGTGTTGCTGCCTGAGACTTGGCTCCACCTGAAAGTATGGACTCTGGTGATTAGCACCATTTTGTACCCCCACTCCTGGGCCTGAATTCAACTCGTTAATGCTGGGTAAGATAACTTGTACCAAACGAATTGTACCTGGTCTGAGGAAGCAACAGGCTTGGTGTATTGTTAGTTTTCGTGTTTCATGTCCTTGTGTCGTCTCTCTAGGTGATAATGCTGGGAGTCCCAGCGCCCCTGAAATGGAAGGCTTCTTCACCAAAAGGCATTCTTGTATTTCTGTCCTCTGTTTCCATGTTCGCTCTCCCCTCAGAAGATGGTTGGACAGTGAAACTGGAAGGAGTTTCATAATCAAGAAATGTTATCAATTTAATTGAGAATGTCCTTCAAAGCAGCTTATTGCTTCCTTTTATAAGTATCAATCAAAGGATTTGACGGTGCCAAGAGGATGGATTTAAAAACTGTGTTGAGAAGGTGATTACACAGATGGCAAATTGATTAAATTTGACTCAATGTTTTGGGGTACTTTCAATGAATGCTTGTATCTCAGATTACTTTGTTTTGGAACTTCCTGTATTGAGACTTTCTTGGACTATGTTTTGATTTTATTTTCAGGGGCTCCTTTTCAGCTTTCACTAATGTCTTTGCTAGGTTATGCAGTCATGTAATAACAATATCTTCCAGTTTGCGTTGCTTCTCTTTCTTAAAGTGTCCTTCTCCAGTTATGTAAGGTAATGTTGTACAACGTGATGGTTCTGAAAGAGTTGATGTTGAAGCTGCATCAAGCTCCTTTTTCAGAGGAGAAAAACAATTAAACATGATCTCTCAATTGGTCCAGATGTGTCATCACTGGCTTTTAATAAGTCTTTATAATTATGTCTAACTGGTCAAAGTAACTCAGTGTATCATACAATAAACTACATATTATGTAAATCAAGTGCCTCATTATTAGAACTCAGGAGTGATTTATCCCCATCTCTGCTAATTAAATGGGCCCAAAGACTCAGTAACATTAGATACTGGTGGGCACTGCAGGTGCTGGAGTATATCATCATCCCGGACAATTTTTTTTTGATAAGTTTCCGTTCACCTTTTGTAAGTCTTTGTTAATGATTTAGTAGTGTTTCTGTTGCGGTGTTCTATGAGGGACTGATAAACCATCTGTTAGCTTGACATTTAAAAGAACAGAGAGGAGGATTACAGACCTGTTGTGGTAGATTCTCTGGACCAGAAGGTCAAGTGAAGATCTGAGTTCAAGCCTGACCTGCCCCAGATGTGTAATAATGTAGGAAAAACAAATTGCTGGAGAAACTCAGCAGGTATGGCAGCACCTGCAGAGAGAAAGAGTTGAAAAATATGACCCTGGAAAGGCACAGCTGGTCAGTAAGTGTCCGAGGAGGAGGAGAGTGAACGTTTAAGGCACGAGCCCTTCGTCAGGAATGGTGGGTGGGGGGGTGATAAATAGGATGGAGGGAAGGTAACTGGGAAGAGTATAGGTAGAGGCAGGTAGAGAGTGACAGTGATAGGTCATGAGGGAGGGTGGAGTGGATAGGTGGGAAGGAAGAAGGACAGGGCAATAATGATTTGGAGGGTTGGATCTGAGATGAGGTGTGGGGAGGGGAGATAAGGAAACTGGTGAAATCGATGTTGAAGCTGTGTGGTTGGAGCGTCCCGAGGCAGAAGATGAGGTGTTCTTCCTCCAGGTGTCAGGTGGCCCAGGACTTCCATGTCCTTGGTAGAATGGGAGGGGGAGTTAAAATGGGGGCTAAGAGAGTGGTGCTGGAAAAGCACAGCAGGTCAGGCAGCATCCAAAGAGCAGGAAACTCAGTGTTTCGGCATAATCCCATCATCAGAAATCAGTTGAAGTGGTCAGCCACAGGGCAGTGGGGTTGTTTGGTGTGTGTTGCCCAGAGATGTTCCCTGAAACATTCTGCAAGTTGCCGTCCTGAATCCCCAATGTAGAGGAGACCACATCCAGAACAACAGACACAGTGGATGAAATGCTTGGATGTGCAGGAAAATCTCTTCCAGATGTGAAAAGATCATTTGGGGCCTTGGATGGAGGTGAGGGTGGAGTCCAGCGATGTTTCTTCAGAACTGATAGTAGCAAGAGAAAGTAACATATAAGAGCTGAAAATGTGTTGCTGGAAAAGCGCAGCAGGTCAGGCAGCATCCAAGGAGCAAGAGAATCGACATTTCGGGCATGAGCCCTTCTTCAGGAATGAGGAAAGTGTGCCCATCAGGCTAAGATAAAAGGTAGGGAGGAGGGACTTGGGGGAGGGGCGTTGGAACTGCGATAGGTGGAAGGAGGTCAAGGTGAAGGTGATAGGCCGGAGTGAGGGTGGGGGCGGAGAGGTTAGGAAGAAGATTGCAGGTTAGGAAGGCAGTGCTGAGTTTGAGGGATTTGACTGAGACAAGTTCGAGGGATTTGTGTCCCTCCCCCAAGTCCCTCCTCCCTACCTTTTATCTTAGCCTGCTGGACACACTTTCCTCATTCCTGAAGATTCTCCTCCTCCTTGGATACTGCCTGACCTGCTGCGCTTTTCCAGCAACACATTTTCAGCTCTGATCTCCAGCATCTGCAGTCCTCACTTTCTCCTCGAAAAAGTAACATATATGCTGAAGATGTGGTGTGGAGTAATGATTAGCAATTAAGCAGAGGTAGAGCCCAGAGAGAGAGAGAATGACAAAGGGATGGATGATAGTCTGCCGGGGAGAAAAAAAACCTGACAATAGGGACCATACAAAGGTGAAAATGGGTTGGCTGTGCTGAATGTAGCCCATCTCATGAAAGGGCCTGAGGTGTGGGAGTCGATAAAGGACACAAGAAGCTGTTCAGGTTCTAAAATTGTTGAACTTGATATTGAATCCTGAAGGCTGCAGGATCCCCAAGTGAAAAGTGAGGTGTTATTCTTCCAATTTGTGCTGAGCTTCACTGGAGTTCTGTAGCAAGCCTGAGACAGAGATCTTGGCCAGGGAACACAGTGGTGTGTTAAAGTGGCAGGCAATTGGAAGCTCGTGGTCGTTTTTGCAGACAGAACATCGGTGTTCCGCATAGCAGTCATGCAGTCAGCGTGTGGTCTCCACTGCAATGGGGAGGCAAAATTGTGAGCAAAGTCAACTAGATTGACTAAAGCACAGGTTCATTGCTTTTTCACCTGGAAGGTGTGTCAGGGCTCTTGGAAGAGAGACAAGGGAGGATGTAAATGGGCAGGTATTGCATCTTCAGCGATTTCAGGGAAGGTGTTGGGAATGATGGAGGAGGGGAGTAGAGTGTCCTAGAGTGAGCAATCCCTGTGAAATGCTGACAAACAAGGGGAGGGAAATACGTGGTGGTGGCATCCCACTGGATGTGGCAGAAATGGCGGCTTGTGGTCCTTTGGCTGTGGATGCTGGTGGGGTGGAAAGTGAAGTAATATGTTTGTTCAAAATGAATGGAGGACTTTCACGGGATTCCAAGCTACATGTAGCTTTTATGATGTGGAGGAAACAGTTTATTTTTGTTTACTTTTAATGTTTTTGCTTGCAAAGCCTATTTTAGTTTTTTAAAGGGCTTGCTTTTGAATTTTGTTTGTTGCATTTCAGCCCCATGCGGATAGAGGGATCCAGGAGGTAGTGCTGAAGGAGCCTCAACCCTTGAGCTTGTCTAACAGGTTTGAGAGACTTGCTCCCTGTGTGGAGCAGGGGCTGTAGGGACAATGTGCAAACTGACCATAGCACTGTGGTACAGGGACCCATTCAGGAGTGGGGAAAAAAAAAGAAATGTAGTTGTAATCAGGAATAGTATAGTCAGGGAAATAGACACTGTCCTTTGTGGCCAGCAGAGAGAATCCCAAAGGGTACGCCTGGTGCCCAGATTCAGGATATCTCATCTGAGCTGCAGAGGAGCATGGAGTGGGAGGAGTTGTGTCTATATAGTATCTATGATATAGATGGAAAGAGGTTCTGCTGAGGAAATATGAGCAGCTTGGGATTAAATTATAAAAAGCAGAACCAAAAAGGTAATAATTTCTTGATTACAACCTGAGCCATGAGCTAATTGGGACAGGATCAACAAGATTAGAAAGATAACCGTGTGGCTTAATGATGGGTGTGGGAGAAAATGGGTTTGAATTCATGGGACATTGGTGCAAGACTGGGGACAGAGGGAGCTGTTCTGATGGGACGGGCTCCATCTGAAACATACTAGGACCAAAGTCCTGGCAAATTGTATAACTAGAGCTGTAGATAGGGCTTTAAACTAAATAGTGGGTTTATTTGCATGGAAAGTTATTGAAAATGTTAATGGGGTTGGGGGGTAGGGAGGAAGGCTCAGTAGATGTTATTAAAGTTTCCAAAACAAGAAATAGAGCCAAGTATGGAAAGGGTCAGGAATTTAACTTTAGGTATTGTAGGTAAGGGGGAAACTTTGAGAAGGTGACAGTCAATGCAGGACTGAGGGTGTTGTACTTAAATACATGCAGTATACAGAACAAGGTAAATTAACTTGTAGTGCAAAATGCAATTGGCAGGTATGATGTATGTATCACAGAGGATCACGGCTGGGAACTAAATATTCAAGAATACATGTCCTATTGAAAGAACAGACAGATTGGCAGAGGGGATCTTGTTATAAGAAATGAAATTAATTCAATATCAAGAAATGATGTAGAGTTGGAAGTTGTACATGCGGTTACCAGAAAGGAAAAAGGCCCTGTGGGAAGTTATGTACAGGTCTCCTCACAGCAGCCAGGATGTGGGGAAGAAAATATTTTAGGAGATATAAAAAGTATGTAAGAAATAACAATGGGGACTTCATGTGCAGGTGAACTGGGAAAATCCAGATTAATAGTAGATTTCAAGAAAAGGAATTTATAAAATGTTACAAGATGGTATGTTTTGAAGCAGTTGTGGTAGAGCCCAGTAGAGAACAGGCAATTCTGGATTTGGTAATGTGTAATGAGGAAGACTTGATTAAGGAGCTTAAAGTGAAGGACCCCATGGGGGCAGTAACCATAATGATAAAATTCACCCTGCAGTTTGAGAGGGAGAAGCTGGACTCAGATATGACGGTATTATAATTGAGTAAAGGTAATAACAAAGACATGAGGGATGAGGTGGCTAGAGTTGATTGGAAGGGGAACCTAGTGGGGAAGGCAGTGGAGCAGCAATGGCTAGAGTTTCTGAGGGTAATTCAGGAGGCACAGTTGAAATTCAGCCCAGGGAAGGAGAACTGTATAGAGGAGAGGATGAGGTACCCATGGCCGACAAGGGAAGTTGGACAGCATAAAAGCAAAAGTAAAAGCTTACAATGACAGTGAAAATTCGTGGGAGACAAGAGGATTGGAAAGCCATTAATAACCAGCAGAAGTTAACTAAAAAATCAATGGGGACAGGGGTAGAAGATGAAATATGAAGGGGAGCTAATTGGCTAGTTGCGGACTCTGGGTCTGTATATGGAGTTTAGATGGATGAGGGGGATCTCATTTGAAACTTTCAGAATAATGAGAGGGTTGGGTAGATGTTTCCACTAGTAAGAAAGACTAGTGACTGAATGTATAGCTTCAGAATGAAGGTATGACCTTTAGAACTGAGAAAAGAAATTCCTTCAGCCAGAGAATGGTGAATCTGTGGAACTCATTGCTGTAGAAGGTTGTGGAGGCCAAGTCATTGAGTGTTTTTAAGACCAAGATAGATAGGTTCTTAATTAATTGGGGATCAAGGGTTACAGGGAGAAGGCAGGAGAATGGGTGTGAGAAACATCAGCCATGTCTGAGTCTGTTCTACCATTCACTCAGCTAGATGGCCTAATTCTGCTTGTATATCGTATAGTCTCATGCTTCTGATCTATGGGCAGTCTGTGCTGAGAAGAGTGGGCAGACATTGAACACCAATAACATCAGGCACCGGGCTATGGAGGGCATTATAGCACCCACCTATCTGCACCTCTGCTGTGGTCATGTCCATGTTTGGTTGTCTGCAGAGAGGGAGCACGAAGAGTTCACCAGTATGATACAGGTCCTTACAATCAGTGGACCGACCCTTGCAGGGGTTACATCACCTGAAAAACAATACTTTGATTTAATTTTATCAAAATAAGTTGACTTTGTTTTGTTATAATGCCCCACCACTGGCTGTCTAAACCTTTATTGCTAATTTTATAGAATAGAGAAAAGAATTCTCCCAGAGATGACATCTTAATTTAATTTTGATAAGTTTCTGTTCACTTAAAATTGTGAATCCTTTGATTTTATTTTTGTTTTAGAACATAAAACAGTATAATATGGTACAATTTTTTTGGCCCTTGATGTTGTGCTGACCTTTTATCCTACTCTAAGATCAAACAAACCTACATCCCCTATATTTCACTATCATCCATATGCCTATTTGAGTCACTTAAATGTCCCTAATGTATCTGATTATCACCACTGCTGGCAGTGCATTCCAGAAACCCATCACTCTGAGTAAAGAACTGACCTCTGACATCTCTCCTAAACTTTCCTCCAATCACCTGAAAGTTATGCACCCTCATGGTAACCATTTCTGCCCTGGGAAAAAGTCTCTGACTATTCATTCCAACAATGCCTCTGATTATCTTGTACACCTCTACCAAGTTGCCTCTCATCTTTCTTCACTTCAATGAGAAAAGCCCAAGCTCCCTGAACTTTTCTTCATAAGACGGCTCCACAAATATCCCCATCCTTAATGATGGAAGAGCTCAGCATATCAGTGCAAAAGATAAAGCTGATGCATTCGCAACAATCTTCAGTCAGAAGCAGCGGGCTCCTCCAGTGCTCCCCAGCATTACAGATACCAGTCTCCACGTGATATCAAGAAATGGCTGGAGACACTGGATACTGCAAAGGCAATGGTCCCTGATCACATCCCGGCAATTGTACTGAAGATGTGTGCTGCAGAACTTGCCGCTCCCAAAACTCTTCCAGTATGGTTTACAACACTGGCATCTGCCTGACAATGTGGAAGATTGCCCAGGTATGTCCTGTACACAAAAAGTAGGACAAATCCAACCCAGCCATTTACCATCCAATCTGTCTACTCTCGATCATCAGTAAAGTGATAGAAGGGGTCATCACCAGTGCTATGAAACAGCACCTGCTCAGTGACACCAGTTTGGGATCCCCCAGGGTCACTCAGCTTCTGATCTCATTACAGCCTTGGTTCAACCATGGACAAAAGAGCTGAATTCCAGAGGTGATGTGAGAGTGACAGCCCTTGACATCAGGCCGCCTTTGACCAGGTATGGCATCAAGGAAGCCTGGCAAAACTAGAATCAGTGGATGTCAGGGGCAAACACTCCACTGGTTGGAGTCATACCTGGCACAAAGGAAGATGGTTGTGGTTGTGGAGGGTCGGTCATCTCAGCAATCTTCAGTTGATTCATCAATGACCTTCACTCTGTCATAAGGTCAGAAATGGGGATGTTCGCTGATGATTATACAGTGTTCAGCACCATGCTGCCTCACAGCGCCAGAGACCCGGGTTCAATTCCCGCCTCAGGCGACTGATTGTGTGGAGTTTGCACATTCTCCCAGTGTCTGCGTGGGTTTCCTCCGGGTGCTCCGGTTTCCTCTCACAGTCCAAAGATGTGCAGGTCAGGTGAATTGGCCATGCTAAATTGCCCGTAGTGTTAGGTAAAGGGGTAAATGTAGGGGTATGGGTGGGTTGCACTTCGGCGGGTCAGTGTAGACTTGTTGGGTCGAAGGGCCTGTTTCCACACTGTAAGTAATCTAAAAAAATGAATCTCTTCACACTTTCCCAGGTTGAATTCCATCTGCCACTTATCAGCACAGATCTGCATTCTGTCAATATCCCATTGTAAACTACATCAGCCCTCCACACTACCCACCACTCCACCAACCTTTGTGCCATCGGCAAACTTACTAACCCACCCTTTCATTTCCTCATCCAAGTCATTTATAAAAATCACAAAGGGCCGAGGTCACAGACCAGATTGCTGTAGAATACCAGTGGTCACCAAGCTCCAGGCTGAATACTTGCCATCCACTACCACCCTCTGTCTTCTGTGGGCTAGATCCTCTCCAATAATTTGCCCACCTTAGACGCAAGACTGACTGGTCTGTAATTTCCAGGATTATCCCTATTCCCTTTCTTGAATAAAGAAATAACATTTGCCATCCTCCTATCATCTGGCATTACTCCACTTGATTGTGAGGATTTAAAGATCATTGCCAAAGGCAGAGCAATCTCTTTCCTTGCTTCCTGTAGAAATCTTGGGCATATCCTCTCTGGCCTAGGGGACTTATCTATCCTTATGTTTTTCAAAATTTTCAGCACATCCTCCTTCTTAACATCAACCTGTTTGAGTATATCAGCCTGTCTCACGCTGTCCTCACAAATGACAAGGTCCCTCTCAGGAGTGAATACTGAAGCAAAGTAATTATTAAGAACCTCCTTTACCTCCACTGACTCGATGCACAAGTTCCCTCCACTATCCCTGATCAGCCCTACTCTCACTCTGGCCATCCTCTTGTTCTCAAGCAAATGTAGAATGCCTCAAGGTTTTCCTTAATCCTACCTGCTAAAGCTTTTTCATGCCTCCTTCTCGCTCTCCTAAGTCCATTCTTCAGTTCCTTCCTGGCTACCTTGTAATCTTCTACAGCCCTGTCTGATCCTTGCCTCCTCAACCTTAAGTAAGCTTCCTTCTTCCTCTTGACTAGATGTTCCACAACTTTTGTCACCCAAGGTTCCTTCACTGTTTTTCTTACAATGCCATCCAAGGACTTTCTAATCTGTTGAACATTTACTTTGAAAACAAGAGCATAAAGGAGGATTGGTGGGAGCAGTACTCTACCCCAGTCATAAATTGCAGTGGTTGCTACCAGAATTCATGACATAGTGATCAGTGTGGGATTGGAACAGAAGTAACTTGAGCTTAGCAATGGTGGAAAAATCTACATGACCCAATGGGGGAAAAACATACATTTCTGTAAAAAGTGGGTTTATTGCTTTACCAAGGCTCAGTCCGTCAGTCAGCAGCTAAAAGAATATAACTGGACAGCAGTCTGCAACAGGACAAAAAACAGCACTTCAAAAGAAAACCATCGCCTCAGAGCTCATAAGAAGCACAGAAAAATCACTGTGGGCTAGGATGAGAATTGAATCCAGCCACACTGGGAAAGTGATGGTCTTCAGACAAGAACCACCCATGGGAGCAGTTCAGAGATCCATAAATATATTTAGAAATCCCTGTGGGTAAGGGGGACATTTTTAAAAAAATAATTGTTCAGAAGACAGGCTGGGAAGGACAGTAGCTGAAATGAAGCATTTGCCCTTCAGAATGACCATTGCCAACACTGTGAACAGGCATCATGAGACAAGGCTACAGTAGAAAGAGATGGACCAAGACATTAGCTTATACTGAAGCTTCAGCATCAGAAAAATTGCAAAGTGCCTTTAAGTTGATAAGAGGGCAATTTAGAAAATTTGAACACAATTGTAATGAAAGCAGATATAGGAATTTTAAGGTTTTGATAAGATTGGGACATTCATAATTTTAACTGTAATTTTAGTGGGAAGATATATTAAGGAGCCACAAATGTTTACTTTAAAAATTGTGTAAGGCATGTGCTTTGTATTTTAGCCTGTGAAAGGTAGGAAAACTCCATTTTGCCTGTAAAGAAGTGAGAAACCTTCATCTTGGTTCCCGAACCACTATTTGGATTAGAAAAAAGGAAGTGCACACGCTCATTTAGCAGTTTAGAAATACAGTATTGCTATTTAGAAGAATTTGGAACTTATGGCAATGCTAAAGTGTTTTACTATTTATAATGGAGTTATTAAATCTTTCTTAAAAGCAAATAGTCCAGCATTTTATCATAATGTTTAAACATTTGCAGAAATTGAAAATTCTGCAATATAGCTATTACTGTACAGAGTTTAAAAAAAAATATAACAGCATTGTCTAAATGCAAGCTTGTAAGCTTTAAAGTCATTAGCACCTATCTATTGTAGATATATTCTTTTAGCTGCTGACTGACGGATTGAGCCTTGGTAAAGCAGTAAACCCACTCTTTACAGAAATGTATTTTTTCCCCCTGTTGAGTCATGTGGATTTTTCCACCATTACTAAGCTCAAGTTACTTATGTTCCAATCCCACACTGATCACCATGTCCTGAGATAAACTGCTTAATAGCTTTGAGATAAAAACTCTAAAGTTTGTAACAAGTGATAAGAATAAATTACATTAAGAAGGAGCAGGATAAATAAAACAGAAGGTCAGCATTTCTGCCACCTCCCACCAGACACACATTCCCCTCCCCCCCTTTATCTACCTTCCACGGGGACTGTTCCTTCCGGGCCACCCTGGCCCACTCTCCCTTTACTCCCAACGCCGCCCCCCTCCACCCCACCTCCCCAACAGCCCCAAGGCATCTTCTCCTCCAACTGCCAAAAGTGTAACACCTGACCAGTTGCCTCCTCCCTCCTTAGTATCCAAGAGCCCAAACATACCTTCCAGGTGAAACACCACTTTACCTGGATTTCACACAATCTAGTCTACTGTAATTGCTGCTCACAATATGGTCTCCTCTACATTGGGGAAATGAACCATTCACTGGGTGACTCCTTTGCAGAGCATCTATGTTCTGCCCGCAAAAAAGACCCTGAGCTTTCAGTTACCTGGCACTTTAACACACCACCCTTTCCCTGGCCAACATCTTGGTCTCAGGCTTGCTGCAGTGCTCCAATGAAGCTCAGCGCAAGCTGGAAGAACAACAGCACATTTTCCACTTGGGATCTCTGTACACACTTAAATTCCTCTGCAGCCCTCTGGACTAAATGTTGAATTCAATAATTTTAGGACTCGTCTGAGCCCCTACCCCACATACCAGCCCTTGTTATCACATGGTCTGCCATTACACACTACCTACTGTTAGTTACTAACCGTCTCCATTAACAGCTATTCATTCTCCTAGCCTGATGGTTATCAACTACTTTGTCTTTCCAACTGTTCTTCTCTCTCTTTGAGCTATATCCCCACCTATCATTTACTCCTTACCCCTTTCCCCCACCCTATTTTCTGCATTTCAGCTGACATTTTCCAAGCTATCATCTATTCTAAGGAATGGTCACTGGACTTGAAACATTAACTCTGATTTCTCTTCACACAGGCTGCCAGACCTGCTGAGTTTTTCCAACACCTTTTGTTTTTGTTTCTGATTTACAACATCTACAGTTCTTTTAGTTTTTATTTACCAGGAGAAATAATATTGTCAACAAGATTCAATATCTGAGACAGGTCAAACAGAACACAAAATGGAATATCTTGCAGAAAACAGTTCTTAAAGTACAGAATTACTTAAAAAACTAAATGTTAAATCATACCCCGAATAAGTAAAAATATTGCATGCTGTAGCTTCCACAGTAGATGATGTTATAAATCATCAAAATATGAAAGAAGACATACTTTTTGAAGATGTTTTAATAACTTCTGATAACTAATCTATGAATAAGAAAATCTACAAAAATAAAAGACATAACAGAGGAATTCAGCTTTCAGGGGAATCAGTGGATGATTTCATTTACTAGCTCTCCTGATTAGTGGATAAAAATATTCAAACAAAAACAGAATGTGTTTGAGAAACTCAGCAGGTCAGGCCGCATCTGTGAAGAGACACAGAGCCTGGTGTGAATCATTCTCAGAATCCAGTCACTGCTCCTGTGCTCAGGCTGACACACCAACACTCACTTTTCCACTGCTCTTCCAATCACAGCCTGTTTCCTATCCCCTACTTGCTTCTGATAGGCTCACTAGAGCTTGAGAGGAGCAGCCTGTGATTAGCTCTTCAAGATTTTGTCACTTCTACTTCTCAGGATAACTTCTCTTCTATTGATCCACTTGTAGTTGGGTTTTCCCAGACTTCCTGGGCTCTTTTAGGGGGAAATTCACTTTTGCTCCCATCTTGGGCCCTGCTTTGGAATAATTAGCTTCAAAGGTTAAAGGTAAAATAACTGAACATTGAATTTTGCAAACTGAATTTCAACTGTTCAAATAAAACCTCACATACATGAAACATTAACTCTCTCTCTCTGTCCATAGATGCTGCCAATATGCTGAATATTTTCAGCATTTTCTGTTTTTATTCCAGCATGTGCAATATTGAGTGTTTGTAAGCGCATTCGAAAAATGTTTTTTTAAGATGTTTGCATGAGAAAGCTCTGCAGGTGGCGTTGTTGAGCAACAGCAACAGTTTTTCCATTTCCATAACAAGACGAAATGTGCAGAGAGTCATATGGAAACTGACCCTTCGTTCCAACTTGTCCATGCCGACCAGATATCCTAAACTAATCTAGTCCCATTTGCCAGCACTTGGCCCATATCCCTTTAAACCTTTCCTATTCATATACCCATTCTGAGGCCTTTTAAATGTTGCAATTGTACCACTTCACCACTTCTTCTGGCAGCTCATTCCATACACCGTGTGTGTGAAAAAGCTGCCCCTAAGCTCCCCTTTAAATTTTTCCTCTCTCACCCTAAACCTATGCCCTCTTGTTCTGGACTGCCCCACCCCAGGGAGAAGTCCTTATCTATTTATCATATCCATGCCCCTCATGGTTTAATAAATCTCAATAAGGTCACCCCTCAGCCTCCAATGCTCCAGGGAAAATAGCCCCAGCCTATTCAACCTCTGCCAATAGCTCTAACCTTCCAAACCTGGCAACATCCTTGTGAATCTTTTCTTAACCCTTTCAAGTTTTACAACATCCTTCCGATAGGAAGGAGAATAGAATTGCATGCAATGTTCCAAAACTGGCCTAACCCACATCCTGTACAGCTGCAACATGACCTCCCAGCTCCTATACTCAATGTTCTGATCAATAAAGGAAAGCATACCAAACGCCTTCTTCACTATCCTATCTGCTTGTGACTCCACTTTCAAGGAGCTAGGAACCAGCACACCAAGGTTTCTTTGTTCAGCAACACTTCCCAGGACCATCCCATTAAATGTAAAAGTCTTGCTCTGATTTGGCTTTCCAAAATGCAGCACCTCACATTTATCTAAAACTCCATCTGCCTCTCCTCAGTCTATTGACCCAACTGATCAAGATCCTGTTGTACTCTGAGGTAGCCTTTTTCTCTGCCCGCTACACCTCCAATTTTGGTGTTATCTGCAAACTTACTAACTATATCTCCTATGTTCACATCCAAATTATTTATATAAATGACGAAAAGCAGTGGACCCAGCACCGATCCTTTGTGGCACACCACTGGTCACAGGCCTTCAGTCTGAAAAGCAACCCTCGACAACCACCACCCTCTGTCTTCCACTTTCAAACTTGTACTGTATCCAGATGGTTAGTTCTTCCTGTATTCCATGTGATCTAACCTTGCTAATTAGTTTTCCATAAGGAATATTGTCGAACATCTTATCGAAGTCCATATAGATCACATTCACCGCTCTGCCCTCATCAATCATCTTTGTTACTTCTTCAAAAAACTCAATCAAGTTTATGAGACATGATTTCCCATGCACAAAGCCATGTTGACTATCCCTAATCAGTCCTTGCCTTTCCAAATACATATAAATCCTGTCCCTCAGGATTCCCTCCAACAACTTGCCCACTTCCGACATCAGGTTTACTGGTCTATAGATCCCTGGCTTGTCCTTACCACCTTTCTTAAACAGTGGCACCATGTTAGCCAACCTCCAGTCTTCTGGCACCTCACCTGTGACTATCGATAATCCAAATACCTTAGCAAGGGGCCCAGCAATCACTTCCCTAGTTTCCCAGAATTCTAGGGTACACTTGATCAGGTCTTGGGGATTTATCCACTTTTATGCGTTTCAAGACATCCAGCACTTCCTCCTCTGTAATCTGGACATTTTGAAAAATGTCACCATCTATTTCTCCACATTCTATATCTTCCAATGTCCTTCTCCACAGTAAACACTGATGCAAAATACTTGTTTAGTATCTACCCCATCTCCTGCATTTCCACACAAAGACCGCCTTGCTGATCATTGAGGGGCCCTATTCTCTCCTTAGTTACCCTTTTGTCCTTAATGTATTTGTAAAAACCCTTTGGATTCTCCTTAATCCTATTTGCCAAAGCTATCTCATGTCCCCTTTTTTGCCCTCCTGATTTCCCTCTTAAGTATACTCCTACTGCCTTTATACTCGAAGGATTCTCTCAATCTCTCCTGTCTATACGTGACATATGTTTCCTTCTTTATCTTAACAAAAACCTCAATTTCTCTAGTCATCCAGCATTCCACACACCTACCAGCCTTTCCTTTCACCCCAACAGGAAGATACTGTCTCTGCATTCTTGTTGTCTCATTTTGAAGGCTTCCTATTTTCCAGCCATCCTTTCACCTTTGAACATTTGCCGCCAATCAGCTTTTGAAAGTTCTTGCCTAATACTGTCAAAATTGACCTTCCTCCAATTTAGAACTTTTAACTGTTAGATCTAGTCTATCCTTTTCCATCACTATTATAAAACAATAGAATTATGGTCGCTGGCCCCAAAATGCTCCCCCACTGACACCTCAGTCACCTGCCCTGCCTTATTTCCCAAGAGTAGATCAAGCTTTGCACCTTCTCTGGTAGGTATATCCATATACTGAATCAGAAAATTTTCTTGTACACACTTAAATTCCTCTCCATCTAAACCCTTAAGACTATGGCAGTTCCAGTCTATGTTAGGAAAGTTAAAATCCCCGACCATAACCACCCTATTATTCTTACAGATAACTGAAATCACGTTTCAAATGTGTTTCTCAATTTCCTGCTGACTATTGGGGGGTCTATAGTACAATCCCAATAAGGTGATCATACCTTTCTTAGTTCTCAATTCTACCCAAATAACTTCCCTGGGTGTATTCCCAGGAATATCCTTCCTAAGTACAGCAGTAATGCTATCCCTTGTCAAAAAAGCCACTCCCCCTCCTCTCTTGCCAGACCTGTCCATCCCTGCGCCATGTTTCTGTAATTGCTATGATATCCCAGTCCCATGTTCCTAACCATGTCCTGAGTTCATCTGCCTTCCCTGTTGGGCCTTTTGCATTGAAATAAATGCAGTTTAATTTATCAATCCTACCTTGTTCTCTACTTTGATCCTGCCTGCCCTGACCGTTTGACTCACTCCTTGTCCCAACTGTATAGTCTCAGATTGACCTCTATCCTCACTCTCTCCCTTGGTCCTACCCACCTTACCTTTACTCATTTAAATCCTCCCAAGTAGCTCTAGCAAATCTCCATGCCAGTATATTAGTACCCTTCCAATTCAGGTGCAATCTGTCCTTCCTATACAGGTCACTTCTACCCCAGAAGAGAGTCAAATGATCCAAAAACGTGAACTCTTCTCCCCTCCACCACACATTAATCTCCAATTCCTACCCTCACTAGCTCGTAGCACCAGATATTACTACCCTGAGGACCTCCTTTTTAAATTTGTGTCTAACTTTCTTTATTCTCACTTTAGAATCTCATCTTTTTCCCTTCCTATGTCATTAGTTCCAATGTGTACAATGACTTCCTGTTGCTCCCTCTCCCCTCTGAGAATATTCTGCACCCTCTCTGAAACATCCTTGATCCTGGCATCAGGGAGGCCGCTACCATTCTGATTTCTCGCTGCTGGCCGCAGAAATGTCTCTCTGTGCCTCTGACTAGAGAGTCCTCATCACAATCGATACTTATTTTAAAAATAAGCTAATTTCATTGAATCACAGTGTGGAATCAGATCATTCAGCTCAGAGTCCACACCGACCTTACAAAGTGCATCTCACTCAGACCCATTCCCCTAACCCTATCCCCTGCATTTCACGTGGTCAATCCACATAACCTGCACACCTTTGGACAGTGGGGGGAAACTAGAGCACTTGAAGAAAACCCACACAGACATGGGAAGAACATACAAACACTATACGGACAGTTGCCTGAGATTGGGATCAAACCTGGTTTCCTGACTCTGTGAGGCAGCAGTACTAACTGCAGAGCCACTATGCCATCTAATTAATTGCAATTCAATTTCATTTTCAAGCATTGATGCACGGAAGTCTTGAGTACCAACCACTGACAGCTTGTGGTTGGTACAGTTCATTGGCCCAAATTGTCCTTCCTAGGTATTTTAATCAATCTTCCATAAACCTCTTCAGAGATGGTAACATTCACATCCCTGGACTCTATGGGCAATTTACTATGGCCAATCCTCCTAAGCTGTGCATCTTTGAACTGTGTTAGGAAACCAGAGTAGCCAGAGGAAATCTACACAAATACAGGAAAGTGCAAAACCTGACACCGACAGACGCCTGAGGCTGGAATCGAACCTGCGTTGTGAGGAAGCACTAACCACTAATCCATCACACTTTAAAGTGAGTAGCAGGAAATTTAGGGAGGGATGTGAGGAAATATCTTTTCACCCAGAATGCAGTGGGACCCTGGAACTCACTGCTTAGAAGGGTGAGGGTGGTGGTGAAGCAGAAACCCTCATAACATTTAATTATTTAGATGTGTACTTTTGATACCAAGGATACAAGGCTTTGGGCCAAGTTCTGGGAAATGGAATTAGAATAGTTAGCTGCTTATTTTTGACTGGTGCAGACTTGATGGGCTGTTTTGTGTGCTGTTTACCTTTAAGACTCTATGACCTCTGGAGCAGGTGAGACTTGAATTTCCTGGCTGAAAGGACACAAGCATTATACCATATGAGCCTTCATTTTTCCTTTAAGTCTCGGATCTTGTTTAATTATCAGTGGTGGAGAATAGATCACTAGTGCCTCTTAACAAGTAGGGGTCTTTGACTTGCAAAACAATGTGTAGATTCTTCCATGATAGCAATAGTTACAATTAACGTTAACCAGTTAGACCCAATTTCAAAATCATTAGGCGGGCAAAGATGACACAGCTGTCTCCGTAGGGACCTCATGCCTCTTGCTTTATTTTGTACCTAAAAGATTATGTGATCTCATCAGTCAGCCTGTGACCTTTTATACTGCACTATTCTCAGATATATCTGGTGGAGTTTTCACCTCCCTGGTATGATGTGAGCAATGGCAAGAAAAATGGGAAAATGCAGACAAAAGTTTTTAAAAAAGAATCATGACACAGAGGAAAATCTTCTGTGATTTTCTCTTCAAATCTTAAATGATATTTCAGAATCTCACCGTTGAACAGCAACTACCTTATTTCCATCTTATTAAAACCCCAACTTGCCATATTTTTGTGCTTCTTCCAATTCTCCTCTCATTCCCCCAGAAACGAGATGGTGCAAATTCTGAAATGTAAATCAAAGCAGGTACCAGATGGTAGCAGCTCATTCAATACTTCCTGCAACATCATCTAAATGTCTCTTCACAGCAGTGTCCCTACATTCTCCATGACCACCATCTTCCTTGACTGTTTGTTCATGCAAGTTGATATCAGTAAACCCCCAGCCTCGCTTGTCAGCTTGCCTGTTCTCAGAACAATTCACAGATCAGTTCGGGCCCTCAATAGTTTATCTTGGGACATCTATTATTTGCATACTTCAGCCAGGTAACTGCATAAGCAGAGACACACAGCTCATTTCATGCATCTGCACAGGATTAACCTTATGGCTGTTGGCTTGCTTCCTTGGCTCTCACTCACTTTGGACCTACTTTGAAGGTTGCCAGCCTCTGTGTACTTCACTCTGCTTTCTGAGCATACTCTTGCTGATTTCACAGCAAGACATAATGGCTGCCAGTCTCTATGTGGCTTGTGTTGCTTTCTTAGTGCTCAGGCATTTTGCTGCTTTGTTACAGCCTGTCATTGAATTGATTTTTAGGGCAGATAGAGAGGCAAGCAGCTCTGTCATGGTGGGGAACACTGAGCGATCATGGGAGTCGGCATTCTCCTGTACGACACCCATGTTGGGTCATCATTATTCCTGCACCATGAATAGTACCAGTACTTTATGTAGCAAATACACTGAATGTGTTTCAAATAAATAGTGACATGAAGTCAAGGGATAGAAGTGCTTACTGGGATGAAAGAGGACTGCCATCAGTCAGGGGGTACTGCCATAGGCACCCCAGGGGCTTGTCTGATTACAATACAGGAGGTAGGCCACAGTCAGTCATACACATGGTCCTACCAGAGTCTGGGGATCAGTATCTTTGCAGTCTTGTAGGTCGTGCAACTAGTCTGGGACCACGGATGTGTTGGTCAGAGAGCTGTGGAGACATTAGTCCAGGACGTAGGACAGTTTGAGTCCCCAAGGATGGGAGTGTGTGGCGGGGTTCGGGGTGGTGGTGGCGGGGGGGCGGTGTTGCAGTCAGTCCTGGAGGTTTGATGATAATAATTAGGAACTTATCGGGGGAAATCCATGAGAAAGAAAGCAACTCAATCTGGGGTAGACCCCATTATACTAGGTCGCTGTGGGAAATGAATTTCACCTGATGAAGGAGCAACAGTTAAAAAGCTTTGGATTTCAAATAAACTGTTGGACTTTCACATTTATCTCAGTATCGGTGTTGCTGACTTCCAATAGTACATTGTGTAACATAAAGGCAACCACCTCAATTAACACTGATCACATGATCATACTCAAGATATTTTCCTCTTATGTTAGAATGTTAGTATAATGAGGACAGCGAGTAGTATGAAAAAGTTTTATTAGTTTTGCAACTCATCTTTTTAAGGTTTCTCTGTTATTAATTGCTCTGACCAATTTTATTGCACTGGGCAATGCCTTAGCATTGACCACGTGTCTTTTGTTTTTCTTTCTTATTGCTTATCAGTGCAAGAAGGTGGAATTGTGGTAGAAGATCATCCAACAATTGTATCAAATGGCACAGCAGCTTTGAAAGGTCAAATAACCACTTTCTGATATATCTCTTTTTTTTGTTCCACAATGAATCAGAATTATGCGCATTTCCATGTGGCCATTCACTAAATTACATTTAACAACTTTAACAAGTATAGATGCCAAAACAAGATATCTAATTCGAGTGTGTACTGATCAATGACTTTAGATTAATAGAATGTTATCCCCAGATTTTTCTCTTAATGAATCTTCTCAAACACAAACAATCCATTTAAGTTGTGAATTGCTGCTATATTACAATGATTATATCACTTGTTATCACTTATTATGAATTACGTTTGACATATTTTGTAATGCTATAAGTGAAGTTGTGGTTGCCAATGCCAAAACAGTATTTATCTTCCATCTGACTAGTTTCGATTTTGTTCATATCCTCTCAAGTGATGCCCATTGGTTCAAAACATCTGACTCCCTTTACAGTATTTTTCAGTCTTTGTCTGTCTCACTATTTAAGCAACTGAAAATGTGTTGCTGGAAAAGCGCAGCAGGTCAGGCAGCATCCAGGGAACAGGAGAATCGACGTTTCGGGCATAAGCCCTTCTTCATAAGCATTCCTGAAGAAGGGCTTATGTCCGAAACGTCGATTCTCCTGTTCCCTGGATGCTGCCTGACCTGCTGCGCTTTTCCAGCAACACATTTTCAGCTCTGAACTCCAGCATCTGCAGTCCTCACTTTCTCCTCACTATTTAAGCATTCTATAAATTATTCTGTATAAGCTTGGCATATTAACATTTTTGTCTCTTTTCCCCCTTGATTCAAATATATTTGTCACTTTAGTTACCTACAATTATCTTTACAATTAAAGTGTTTTGAGAGAACCCTTACTATATAATTCCCTTGCTTACGCTGATTATTAGCTCTTCTATAGTACCGCTTCCAGTCTCTCATTTTGAAAGTTACCATTTGTTTTCACATCCTACTATCACTTTTGGCTTAATTATTTTCCTATCGATCACTTCTCAACACATGCTTATTTGAAGCTCATGAAATAGCATACGTGGAAAACGTTTGTGCTTCAATACTCTTACAATTTCATTAACTGCCAATTGCTCACCTCAGTTTTTTTACTTTCAAATATTTCCTATTTTCTTAGAGTAATAAAATTCTGCTTTCTGATTTTCAAAGGGCAGGGGGAATCATTGCTATCGTTTTAACTACAGCTTTACTAATATCTCCATTTTAACTAACCCAGTTATTTTTGTTACATCTTTATCCTAATAAAATTTACAGCATGTCTTTGATAGGATTGCAGAACTGCCTATCTGTGCTGCGAACTGATCATTACATAAAGCCTACTCATGCGGCCTTGAAATGGTTTGCGGAGTGCACTGACAGCTCATTTCTGCTCCGCCTATAGCTTATGAAAATTAGAACTTTCTAATGTTCCAAGCTTCCAAGTAATCTCGTGAGTAGTTACTGAATTTCTGATTTCATTTAATACATTTATTAAATTAAATAGTATTTTGTTTTCTACATATAAAGCAGAAGGATTTTTAGTTTGGTTGTTTCTTCTTTGGAGCAGGAATTGCTATTTACTTGTCTCTTCATTTGTTGCTATCCCATTTCCTCGTTGTTTCTTTGCTTCTTTTCTTCTTAATTGATACATTTCCTTGATCTAGCTTTCTCTCCTTGATCTTAGGATTATTGTATGTGCGTCCAATTGCTTTCATACTGTTGTTCAAATTCTGAATCCATTTTAATGGTGGTTTGTCTGTGTACTTTGAGGAGAAAGTGAGGACTGCAGATGCTGGAGATCAGAGCTGAAAATGTGTTGCTGGAAAAGCGCAGCAGGTCAGGCAGCATCCAGGGAACAGAAGAATCGACGTTTCGGGCATAAGCTGAATGGCCTGTTTCTGTTGACCTTGTCAGTAATCAAATGACACCAGGTTATAATTCAACAGGTTTATTTGATTTTCAGGTTAATTTCAGCCCCTCTTTCTTACATTTCCCTGATTGCAAATTGGAGTTGATTTCTCCATTTGGTCTTGATCAGTGCCACGTGATCTGGAGTCCCATTTGCTGGCAGCTATTTTAATAAACAGTGATAGCAGACAAGATAACTTAAAATCTTCATTCAATTAACTTTTTTTAAAAATCAGGCATGAGTTAGTGTGTAGTGTAAAGAAACAGGATAATAGTACAAGCCATTTCCAGTGCGAGCAGCAGCGAAGGTAAGACCGTTTGGTTTTAAAAGTACTTACTGGTAGCGGGCAGTGGTGTTTTTTTTTCTCTTTCACTCTCTCTTCACAGAAAGAGCGGGAGCACCAGGGGGAAGTGACGACGACCAGAGGGGCAGCCGGGAAGGAAAGCGGTGAGTATTTATACTCACCCTTCGAAGCCGTCGGTCATTTCCAGTGCGAGCAACAGCGAAGGTAAGACCGTTTGGTTTTAAAAGTACTTACCGGTAGCGGGCAGAGGTGTTTTTTTTTCTCTTTCACTCTCTCTTCACAGAAAGAGCGGGAGCACCAGGGGGAAGTGACGACGACCAGAGGGGCAGCCGGGAAGGAAAGCGGTATTTATACTCACCCTTCGAAGCCGCCGGTCATTTCCAGTGCGAGCAGCAGCAAAGGTAAGACCGTTTGGTTTTAAAAGTACTTACCGGTAGCGGGCAGAGGTGTTTTTTTTTCTCTTTCACTCTCTCTTCACAGAAAGAGCGGGAGCACCAGGGGGAAGTGACGACGACCAGAGGGGCAGCCGGGAAGGAAAGCGGTGAGTATTTATACTCACCCTTCGAAGCCGCCGGTCATTTCCAGTGCGAGCAGCAGCGAAGGTAAGACCGTTTGGTTTTAAAAGTACTTACCGGTAGCGGGCAGCGGTGTTTTTTTTTCTCTTTCACTCTCTCTTCACAGAAAGAGCGGGAGCACCAGGGAGAAGTGACGACGACCAGAGGGGCAGCCGGGAAGGAAAGCGGTGAGTATTTATACTCACCCTTCGAAGCCGTCGGTCATTTCCAGTGCGAGCATCAGCGAAGGTAAGACCGTTTGGTTTTAAAAGTACTTAACGGTAGCGGGCAGCGGTGTTTTTTTTTTCTCTTTCACTCTCTCTACACAGAAAGAGCGGGAGCACCAGGGGGAAGTGACAACGACCAGAGGGGCAGCCGGGAAGGAAAGCGGTGAGTATTTATACTCACCCTTCGAAGCCGTCGGTCATTTCCAGTGCGAGCAGCAGCGAAGGTAAGACCGTTTGGTTTTAAAAGTACTTAACGGTAGCGGGCAGCGGTGTTTTTTTTCTCTCTCTTCACAGAAAGAGCGGGAGCACCAGGGGGAAGTGACAACGACCAGAGGGGCAGCCGGGAAGGAAAGCGGTGAGTATTTATACTCACCCTTCGAAGCCGTCGGTCATTTCCAGTGCGAGCATCAGCGAAGGTAAGACCGTTTGGTTTTAAAAGTACTTAACGGTAGCGGGCAGCGGTGTTTTTTTTCTCTCTCTTCACAGAAAGAGCGGGAGCACCAGGGGGAAGTGACGACGACCAGAGGGGCAGCCGAGACCCGGAAGCAGTTAGTGTAAGCTTACCTGGGTAGGTTTTTTCCCCCTTTAAAAGCACGAAGGAGAGGAACCCGAGGCACTACACGAGTAGTGCCTCCCACCCGCCCTCCTCATCTAACCTAACAATAACACCTGTTGTGGTAAGTAGGTAAGTGCTGAATTTTGCTTGTTGTATTCTTTAGACCCAGATTTTTTTTTTTAAATAAAGGTTAGCTTTAGAGGGATGGCAGTGAAGGCAGTGCAATGTTCCTCCTGCAACATGTATGAGGTGAGGGATGCCATCGACGTCCCTGCCGATTACACTTGCAGGAAGTGCACCCATCTCCAGCTCCTCCAAGACCGTGTTAGGGAACTGGAGCTGGAGTTGGATGAACTTCGGATCATTCAGGAGGCAGAGGGGGTCATAGATCAGAGTTATAGGGAAGTAGTAACTCCAAAGATGGCAGAGAGATGGGT
>NC_057736.1:28260907-28263678 GCF_004010195.1 Chiloscyllium plagiosum
AATTGAGTTCCGGAGTCCTGTGGTCATGATGCAGTTGTATAAGACTCTGGTGCGGTCGCATCTGGAGTATTGTGTGCAGTTTTGGTCGCCATACTTTAGGAAGGATGTGGAGGCACTGGAACGGGTTCAGAGGAGGTTTACCAGGATGTTGCCTGGTATGGTAGGAAGTTCGTATGAGGAAAGGCTGAGGCACTTGGGGTTGTTTTCATTGGAGAAAAGAAGGTTTAGGGGTGACTTGATGATTAGGGGTTTAGATAGGGTTGACCATGAGAACCTTTTTCCATGTATGGAGTCAGCTATTACGAGGGGGCATAGCTTTAAATTAAGGGGGGTTAGATATAGGACTGAAGTTAGGGGTAGGTTCTTCACTCAGCGAGTCGTAAGTTCATGGAATGCCCTGCCAGTAGCAGTGGTGGACTCTCCCTCTTTATGGGCATTTAAGTGGGCATTGGATAGGTATATGGAGGATAGTGGGTTAGTATAGGTTAGGTGGGCTTGGATCGGCGCAACATCGAGGGCCAAAGGGCCTGTACTGCGCTGTATTCTTCTATGTTCTATGTTCTATGTTCTTACCTGCTGTGTTTTCATTTCTTTTCTTTGTTTGAAAAATGTGCTTAGTCTGAGACTACGAATCCCATACCTTTTTTTTCTGGCTGCTAGGTTCTGAAATAGAATGCGTTCGGGCAGAGTTAATGGAGTATTTAATAGGTGAAGATCCTTAGCATATAACTATTCATAATTCAGTACTTGCTGGCCTAAATTTGTCATGGTACTCAAGGCCATAATGATGAATACAGAGAAAAATTAAAAACAAGTCCCACTGATAAACTAGATTTTCTTTCACTGAGGTTAGTATTAAGTTAAAGATATCGTGACTGAATGCACAGCAGGTTCTTCAATGTCTCCAGATGTATTTTTACTTGGTCTGCAACTGGATGACTGTATTCCATTCATTAGTTTTGATAAATAGTTCACTTTAAAATAAAGAAAAGCAATGCTATGATAAAGAAACTGAACTTAGGTTAAAGCCAAAAGTGTCTGACAGTGACTTAAGGCCAGGATCTTCTGTCCTTCCATTCAAAGCATTGTCAGACTAAGTCTCCAGTGACAAAAATAGCCATGATATTTATATCTAACTAATTTTTAATATTTTGTTGAATGCAGAGATGGATTTTAATTTCAAAGACATACAGACATACTTAATACACCACTGTGCATCTCCTTGATCATGCCTTTATTTACACCTATTTAGATAAATATATGTTCAGTCACATTAACTGCCTCTCAGCTGCTCTCTACTAAGACATGGTAAAGATGGAGAAGTTGCCTGAGGACAGCAATAACCTTATTCTGCTGGAAAACCCGAAAGAAGCAGCAAGTATGCTGCAATCATCTAGTTCTCACTCAGAGTTGAATTTATGTGGTAATGGTAAATACATTTAAAATTATATTTATTGAGAAGGAACTTTTTTATTGATTTTTAAATTTTTTTATCTTCTTATCCAATTTTCTCATCATTAGTGTTTTTTTTACTTCTGTTTTTCCTTAATTCCACTTTTCTATTTTAAGTTAGATTATTTAGCTGCATCAAAATAAAAAGCAAAATCTAACACCGTGGATTTTGATAAAACAAAAAGAACTGGGGATGCTGTAAATCAGAAATAAAAGCAGAAGTTACTGGAAAAGTTCAGCAGGTCTGGCAGCATATGTAGAGAGAAATCAGAATTAACATTTTGGGTCCAGTGACCCTTCCTCAGAATTGAGGATTTTGAATTAAAACCATGGATTTTGAATTAGTTTTCTATTTTAAAGGGGTACATCCTCTAATGTCTATTTGGGATATCATCAGGTTAAGCATTAACATGGTGATTGTTCATTCTGCTGTATGTCCCACAATAATGTATCTAAATTATTAAATACATAACATTCTGTAATGTTATTATTGCTTTACATTCATTGTGAAATTCTGTAGGCTTGAACTGGTTCTTTGCTGTTTCTTTTATGCAGTCTGACTTAAAACTTGTCTTATGCCACTTCTAACAAGACATTTGGTCAACTAACTAAGATGGGACTCAGAGTTTCAGGGGGTTAATTGAAAATCCTTAAGCAATTGTGAGCATTCTGAATGTGTGGAACTTTATCCTTTTATGTAGAGTGTTTCAGATAAATTTGAAAACTTTAAACAGGCATCTCAGAGGCACAGCAGAGAAGGAAACAACATAACAAAGATCAAGTAATCAAACATATTTATGCAATGGCACTGTGTTTTTAATGTTTCAATTTTATACCACTTTAGACCAAGTTGTTTTTATGAGTGCCCCAGCATTTAGTTCAAGAATGTTAAACAGGATGATGTTGTCTACTTATTGTCTGTACTACTACTTGCCTGCATTTCTGGACCCTATGAAATGTGGCTTAAACATCCCATGATGTTGCATTATCTGACAAAATTTGATAGGTCACATAAAGTGATATTAGGACAGGTGATAAAAGGATGCAGGTTTGATTTATAACTGCCACCCATACCAAAGCAGATGGAAAAGTGCTGTCTTACATACTTTATAGGCAGATCATCAGAAATGTGGTTTGATTTCAGAAAGCAAAAATCGCACCAGCCTTGACCAGTGCTAATACACCAAATCTTGCTTGCCAACTAGCCAGAGGAAGCAATTGTGATTTAAGTGGGAGAATTAGTGATACTAAAGCATTCTGTTCAGCCAAAAGTAAAATACTGCAGTTGCTGAAAATCTGACACAAAAGCGAAGGAAAAC
>NC_057736.1:28264178-28289773 GCF_004010195.1 Chiloscyllium plagiosum
ATCAGCAAGGTAGGCTATGGGTGGAGCCACAGAAGAAGGGGGAGATACTAAACAAGTATTTTGCATCAGTGTTTACTATGGAGAAGGGACATGGAAGATACAGAATGTGGGGAAATAGATGGGGTCATCTTGAAATGTCTGTATTACAGAGGAGGAGGTGCTGGGTGTCTTGAAATCATAAATCGTCAAGACCTGATCAGGTGTACCTGAGAACTGTGGGAAGCTAGGGAAGTGATTGCTGTGCCTCTTGCTGAGATTTTTGTATCGTCGATAGTCACAGGTGAGATGCCAGAAGACTGGAGGTTGGCTAACGCAGTGCCACTATTTAAGAAAGGTGGTAAGGACAAGCCAGGGAACAATAGACCAGTGAACCTGACATCGGTGGTAGGCAAGTTGTTGGAGGGAATCCTGAGGGACAGGATGTACATATATTTGGAAAGGCAAGGGCTGATTAGGGTTAGTCAACATGGCTTTGTGCATAGGAAATCATGTCTCACAAACTTAATTGAGGTTTGTTTTGAAGAAGTAATAAAGAGGATTGATGAGGGCAGAGTGGTGGTCATGATCTATATGGACTTCAGTAAAGCATTTAACAAGGTTCTCCATGGGAGACTAGTTAGCAAACTTCGATCTCATGGAATACAGGGAGAATTGGCCATTTGGATACAGAACTGGCTTGGTGGTAGAAGACAGAGGGTGGTCTGTCAGAAGGATGTTGTGAAACTTGAAAAGGTTCAGAAAAGATCGACAAGGATGTTACGAGGGTTGGAGGATTTGAGCTATAGGGAGAGGCTGAATAGGCTGGGGTGGTTTTTTGCAGAAGCATCGGAGGCTGAGGGGTGACCTTATAGAGTTTTATAAAATCATGAAGATCATGGAGAGGATAAATAGACAAAGTCTCTTCCCTGGGGTGGGGGAATCCAGAACTAGAGGGCGTAGGTTTAGCATGAGATAGGAAAGATATAAAAAGAACCTTAGGGGCAATGTTTTCACACACAGGGTGGTGCATGTATGGAATGAGCTGCCAGAAGAAGTGGTGGAGGCTGGTACAATTGCAGCATTTAAAAGGCATTTGGATGGGTATATGAATAGGAAGGGTTTAGAAAAATATGGGCCAAATGCTGGCAAATGGGACCTAGATTAGGTTAGGATATCTGGTCAGCATGGGTGAGTTGGACTGAAGGGTCTGTTTCCATGCTCTCTTACTCTATGGCTCTATTCTTAAATGATCAATCAAAGGTCTCTGGTTACCCTACTGTCCCAGGTGGTGTGAAAGGTGACTGGTTTTTTGACTACGTTCACATTAGCATGCCATTTATAGTTAGGTTAGGTCATTGTCAATTTTTCAATTTGGAATGCCATGTGACTACATACAATGGATTTCCATGTTTATTTCATGTTCTTGACAAAATTAGTTTTGATTTCTTCTTGTCACACAAATGATTACTCATCAAGTTTTAATAATTTGGAAGTATGGGTGTTGGACTAGGGTGGATCAAGTTAAAAATAACACATGTTGGACTATAATCTGGTCTTTAACTTAGTCAAATATTACAACACTAATGGCGTTCTACAAAACAAACAAATAATTGCTGATTCATGGGGCAATGTAAATAAGTGAAGCCAAATAACAAAATCTCTTGTCACATGTGGTAGAACTTAACTTCATGAGGTAGAACTTAACTTCAAAATAATACGTATCATAATTTGAAAATATGCATTTTCCTCATGTTCATGCCAGTTGATTTTGCAAATCTTTCTGTTTCCACAGGCATTATTTTCCTTCTACTCAAAACCAATTACTATTTTTCTCTGAAAAATGTCCTCTGTGCTTCATCTCCAATCATCAGTTCTTCTAAAAAGTCACTGTCGCTGCCTTCTAAACGTCTACCTCTCCTAAAATCTCTTGTTGGTTTTCATCCTACTCTTCGTAACAGTCATAACCTATCTGTAATGAACATACTTCAGGAAAGGGAATACAGTCTGCCATCCTTACCTAGACTGGGATGCATGTGACTCCAGACACACAGCAATGTCTGGTTGTTTCTGAACTACCCGGTGGACAATTTAGGAAGAGGCAATAAATGCTGTCCTAGCCAGTGATGCTTTCATCCCAAGAATGAATAAAAAAAAAATGTTTGTACAGAAAACTTGAGTATTGGTGAAAAAAGACACTTTTTGTTGAACCTTTTGTCTTGCACTTATCAGGGCAATTTACAAGAATAACAATAGTTGACAAGCGAAATTTGATTTGGTGGACGTGCTATTGTGGAGAGTGCTGCAGTTAATGATTGACTGACTGTTAATTTCCAAATGTCTTAAATTTCAAACCAGGTAGGCTGACTCTGGTCAGGGCATTGCCCTAAGAAATGAGCTACATGCAAATGGATATATCGCCGTTTTGTTGAGTTGAAACAAGCACAGTGTCTGTACATGTCCATCCTGTCTGAACAAGTGTGCTACATGGCAAGCCTGACTGACAATCCATTGTTCTGGGATCAGACTTATCCTATAATACCATCAGCTGAAACCATAACACAGCTTTTGTGTTTGTAGAATGCGTGAACTGAGAATAAAGCCAATTCTAGAGACACTGCTGGAACCTAGGTCAGATTTACATTATATCTTCAGGCCATTTGGAAATATTAAACGTGAACATAGGCATAAGCAAGTATATTTATTTCCAAAATTCTGCACTATTATAAAACAAACTAAATTTGATAACTGAATATTCGTTCGAGCTGTCACCAGTCCTCTGTTATGAGTTAAAATTCTTTTAATCATTCAGAGTAAAAAAAACACCTATCTCTTAAAAATGAAAACAAGTCTAATATCCAGTGCCATGAATGTTAGTAGATCCACCCATTAATGCCATTTGGTTCACACGATGTTGACCTGGCAATTTTCTGAAAGTTCTCCCATTGTAACATAGGGAGGGTCCTATTGGGCTATTGCCAAATAAAAATAATCTGAAATAATCAGGGTTCTACCACAATTCAAATGTTTTCCACTTCGAAGACAAAATACAAATTCAATCTGCCATTGAAGAATACTTAAGTTTAAGGATCGTGCACAGCTATTTTGAATTTAGTTGTTAGAAGTAAATTGAACAGACTCATCCTACTGTGTGCATAATACAAAAAGCACAATGCAGATGTGATCTTATGACAAAGCTTCACATGTTAATTTAAACCTAAATTCAAGAAGCAGGTGCTCCTTTGAAAGGATAAAAAGATAATTACTTATTTTAGACATTATTGACATGTTATAAGAAAACTGTTTTTTTATCCATTGACCTAATATTAAAAAATGTTTTGTTCCCAGGTCAGATGCATAGAGGCAGGAGAAGTTACAGTTGCAGGAGTCCCGCCTTTAAACATGGCTTTCCACACTCATTATTTCAGTCTGGGCATTAGAAAACTAGGATGGGAGGAAGGGGCTGCCAGTTCCTTGGTGAAATGGGCAGAAAGCTTGCCTCGGCTTCAGCATCGTAGCCAAACGTTTTTGAAAAAGAATAAAATTAAGACATTCCTCTTGCCCTCATTCTCAGATATTCCACATTCCCCATCCATGCTATCTAATGCTCTCTATCCATCCTCCATGACCCTTCATACCTCCTGAAAACAAATCTCCCCTCACTCTATATGCCAACTGAGTATCAACTCATACTACCCATAATTCTACCCTTTCCCCTACCTTTCTGACTCATCTAGTGACTAGTACCCATGCATATAGTAGAAAATAAAATTATATTACTTCAATTTAATGTTGAAGACTATGTTGTATTGAGAAAATCAGTCTACTTAAACACATTTTAACAGTTCTTGATATGTCTGACAATTCTTGACAGCTTTAACATCTTAAAGTTCTTGACCGGTTTGGTTGCTTTAAAGTTCCTAGCCCATGAAAGGTAATCTGCCTCCTGCTGCCTCCCACCAAACCCCACCCTGGTCCTGTCCTACCACCAAAAGGCATCCTAGGGTGAGATATGTAGGAATCATATACATCAGTGCAGATGTAGAGCATATCGATTGTTATGAAAATCTGGGCCTCAAAGTGTAATACAAATCATTAACTTATCTACAAGTCACCTGATGATCCTCAGCACGTGTACAATCATTAAGGCCAAATATTGCTGGACACTTCCAAATGTTGTCCTCTTCGCCAGTACACAATGTTTCATTGAGCCATATTGGCCCTCAACCTGCAAAAGAAATGCTTGAGTCAGTTTCATTGGCAAGTATCAAAATAACTACACAAACTGGTTACAGTTTGATTAAAAATTGTAAGTTCAAACCTCTTGCCAGCGGCACTAGATGTAAAATACACTCATTCAGACTTTAAGAGGACCTCTTTATTATTCTCATGTTCTGAGACCAGAACTGCACATAATATTCCAGGTGTGGTTTTATCATTGTTCTGTACAATTGAAACAAGAATTCTTTGCTCCTGTACTCGAGTAACTCTTTCAAGAAAGGTTAATATAGTATCTTCCTTCAGAATTGCCTTATTCTGACTTATGAACAAGGTCACTTAGTTCTACTTGAACATCGCAATTTTCTAACCTCTCAGCATTTCAGAAATATTTTCGAGCTTTGTTCCTCATACCAAAGTGGATACTTACCTACAGTATATTCCATGTATCTTGCTCTTGCCCACTCACTCAGCCTGATAAATCCCACTGAAGCCTCTTTATATCTTCCTCACTATTCACATTTGTACCATCTGCATACTTGCAAATACTACAATTGGCCTCCACATGCACATTATTGATACAGATTATGAACAGCCTGGCCCAAGCATTGATCTTTAAGATATCACACTGGAAATAGCCCGCCAACCTAAGAATGACCCTCTTATTTCTTCTTTTTGCCTGTAAACCAACCCTGAATCCATTACCACCATCCTATATGCTTTAATGTTGTTTCCTAACCTCCTGTGCAGGACCTTTATTAAAAATCTCTGAAAATGCAATCCAGCATATCCACTGGTTCTTACATTAAATGCTCTGCCAGTAACACCCTCAAAAAAAATTCAGGTTTGTCAGTGATGACCTACCCTTCGTAAATCTGTGCTGACTCTGTTCAATCAAATAATTACTTTCTAGTAATTATAATTATCCAGTAATTATATCCTTTACAGATTCTAGTACTTTCCCTCCTGCTGACATCAGGCTAACAGATCTGTAATTTGTTTCCTCTGACCCTGTCTCAAACAGGGGGGTTACATCTGAAACCTTCCAATCTGCAGGTGCTATTGCTGAATTAATAAAATTTAGAAAGATGATCATGAATGCATCTGGTTTCACTATAGCTATCTCTTTCAACACTCTCAGGCATCTTGTCCCCGAGATCTGTCAATCTTTAGTGTCATTAATTTCCCCAATGCTATCATCTTACTAATATTAATTTCTTACAAGTCATACTCTCACTCGACCCTTGAATTGTAATTATTTCAGTGAGACACACTATGCCTTCCCCTAAAGGCAAGCATTTCTGCTATTTTAGTTTCTCATTATTAATTCTCCTGTCTTTGCCTATCAAACACATTTATCTTTACTAATCTTCCTTTTTACACACCTTTGGAAGCTTTTCCAATTAGACCTAATGTTACTTGCTATTTTACATTTATATTCTATTCTTTTTCTTTAACAATGTCTTGGTTGTCTATTATTGAATTCATTTTTTTTCACTCATTTAAATTCTTAATCCTTGGCCTTACAACATTTATTTTTGGCAACTACAAATCCTTTTTTAAAAAAATCTAATCCTGTTTTTTTTACCTTCCAGTGTTACCCATGGCTCTCTTGCTTTTCCTGTTAAGTATTTTTGCCATTAAGGAATGCATGTTTTTTGATAACATTTATTTGAATACAAAACATTTCTGTCAACGTTCGATGTATTTTTTCAGTCAGCACTGCCAACTTTCTCCACATACCTTTATAAAGGCCTTGTTGAGATTTAAGATCATAGTGTCAGATTTAAGTACACCTTTTTTCAAGCTTAATGTAAAATTCCAAGGCATTTGATAAGGTTCCCCATGGTAAGCTCATTCAGAAGGTCAGGAGAAATGGGATTCAGGGGAACATAGCTGTCTGGATACAGAATTGGCTGGCTAACAGAGGACAGCGAGTGGTAGTAGAAGGAGAATATTCTGCCTGGAAGTCTGTGGTGAGTGGTGTTCCACAGGGCTCTGTCCTTGGGCCTCTATTGTTTGTAAGTTTTATTAATGACTTGGATGAGGGGATTGAAGGATGGGTCAGCAAGTTTGCAGATGACACAAAGGTTGGAGGTGTCGTTGACAGTATAGAGGGCTGTTGTAGGCTGCAGCAGGACATTGACAGGATGCAGAGATGGGCTGAGAGGTGGCAGATGGAGTTCAACCTGGATAAATGCGAGGTGATGCATTTTGGAAGGTCGAATTTGAAAGCTGAGTACAGGATTAAGGATAGGATTCATGGCAGTGTGGAGGAACAGAGGGATCTTGGGGTGCAGGTACATAGATCCCTTAAAATGGCCACCCAAGTGGACAGGGTTGTTAAGAAAGCATATGGTGTTTTGGCTTTCATTAACAGTTTGGCTTTCATTAATAGTTTAAGAGTCGTGAGATCTTGTTACAGCTCTATAAAACTTTGGTTAGACCGCACTTGGAATACTGCGTCCAGTTCTGGTCGCCCTGTTTTAAGAAAGATGTGGATGCTTTGGAGAGGGTTCAGAGGAGGTTAACCAGGATGCTGCCTGGACTGGAGAGCTTCTCTTATGAAGAGAGGTTGACTGAGCTCGGACTTTTTTCATTGGAGAAAAGGAGGAGGAGAGGGGACCTAATTGAGGTATACAAGATAATGAGAGGCATAGATAGAGTCGATAGCCAGAGACTATTTCCCAGGGCAGAAATGACACGAGGGGTCATAGTTTTAAGCTGGTTGGAGGAAAGTATAGAGGGGATGTCAGAGGTGGGTTGTTTACACAGAGAGTTGTGAGAGTATGGAATGCATTGCCAGCTGCAGTTGTGGAGGCAGGGTCATTGGGGACATTTGAGAGACTCCTGGACATGCATATGGTCACAGAAATTTGAGGGTGCATACATGAGGATCAGTGGTCGGCACAACATCGTGGGCTGAAGGGCCTGTTCTGTGCTGTACTGTTCTATGTTCTATGTTCTAAAATGGATACTATTCATCTAAAGGTTCTTTTACAACAAGATTGTTAATTAGTCCTTTCACTTTGCATTATACTGTAATCTAAAATAGCCTGTGCCCTAGTTAGTGTCTTAATAGATTGCTTCAGAATACTATCTCAAGAAACATTCCAGGAATTTTTTCTCCACAGTAATGGTGCTTAGTTGATTTACCCAGTCTACACTCATCATTACTACACTTTCCTTGGTACTAATCTTTAATTTCCTGATGTATACCATGTTGTACATTGCTACTAATATTTAGTGGCCAATAAATCACTCTTACCCACGTTTGCTGCCCCTTCCTGTTGCTTTGCTGCACCTGAATTCTACATCCGGTACTTCTGATCAGAGATCCTCCTACCCCATGTAGCAACAACCATTTTATTTTCCTTATGCCTATCCCTCCCAAATGTCAAATATCCTTCGATATTCCATTCCCAATCTTTGTGATCCTGCAGCCACATCTCTGTAGTAATTTGAAATAATTTCTTTTCATTCCCACTAGTACCATCAATTCATCTATCTTGTTGTGAAAGATGTGGACACGGACCAAAGCAAGCATATGGGACTAATTAAGTTTGAGATATCTGATCAGCATGGACAAGTTGGACCAAAGGGTTGGCATATGTTCTATATGACTCTGTGTTCAATTCTGCCTTTGTAACACTATTCTGTGTTTAACACTATTGACCAATTGATGATTGGTCAAATCTAAGATTTGTTTTTACTGCCTTCTACTTTCAATCTCTGTTTTTATTTCCCATAAACAGCTTTATCTTTATTCTGTCTAAAATCCCTCTTAGATTCCTATCCCCTAACAAACTAGTTTCAACCCTCCCTAGCAACATGAGCAAATCTCCCCCCAAGAACTTAGGTCCCAGTTCTTCTAAAGTGTGAAATGTCTTCCTTCTTCAGATCCCACCTTTTGGAAACCATTTCTCCATCCATGTGTCCATTCACTCAATCTTCCCATTTCTGGACTCGTGAGAATGTGATACTGGGAGCAATCTTGAGTTTACTGCTTAGAATCCTGCTTTTCAGTCTCTTGCCTATCTCCCTAAACTCTACTTTTCAGACCTTAACTGTGTCATTAGCACCAATGTGAATCACAACCTCTGGCTCTTCACCCTCCCCCAAACAAATGTTCTGTAGCTTCTCCAAGATATCCCTGTTCTTGGCATCAGGGAGGCATAACATATCATTCTGGAATCATGTCTGTGGCCATTAAAATATCTGTCTACTGGCCTAACTGTTGAATGCCCTACTACTGTTGCTCTTCCATTCTTCATCCCACCAGAATCTGCATTAACTGTAGATGATAGCACCAAAATATGTTTAGATATGGATGAGGAGAAGACCTAGAGAGCATGAAGAAAAACCATTGCAAAATGCTTTGGCCATGATCAAATACATAAGAGTGGAATTAACCAAGGATCAGCTGCTTGAATTGGACAATAATGATGAGATGTTAGAGGATGGTGTGGTCAAGTGTGACTATCAAAAGGTCAAGGAGGATAATGCGTTAATAATGCATCAAGGTCGGCACGGAGGCACAGTGGTTAGCACTGCTGCCTCACAGCGCCTGAGACCTGGGTTCGATTCCTGCCTCAGGCGACTGACTGTGTGGAGTTTGCACGTTCTCCCCGTGTCTGCGTGGGTTTCCTCCTGGTGCTCCGGTTTCCTCCCACAGTCCAAAGATGTGCAGGGTTAGGTGAATTGGCCATACTAAATTGCCCGTAGTGTTAGGTAAGGGGTAAATGTAGGGGTATGGGTGGGTTTCACTTCGGCGGGTCGGTGTGGATTTGTTGGGCCGAAGGGCCTGTTTCCACACTGTAATGTAATCTAATCTAATCAAAAGGTCACAATTACAGAAGATACATTTGTGAATTAACCATTAACCAATCATGGAAGTCTGTTAAGAGGGACTCTGAATACGATGTGTGAGAGAGAAGATTATAGGTTTGGGAGATGATGTGTTCAGGATTGGAGAGGGAGGTTAGAAAGAAGCAGTCATTTTCAAAAACAAAAAAGGGTCAAATGGTGAACTTTTAAAGTAAGGAGTTTGTTGAGGCAGGAATTGATGACAACGGTCTTGAAAGGTAGGGGAGCAATACTTTAGAAGATGGATCTATTTACAATATCAACTACCATGGCACCCAGAAGGAAGTTAAGATGGTCATGAGTTTAAATCAGTAGTTGGGACCATAAACAGCATGGTGGTACACAGAAACCAGACTAGAGAAAAATGAATTTCAGGATAGGGTGTGAGGAAGCTTGAGGTGAAGTTAGTCTCGATGAGAAAAGGAAAGTGGTGGTGGTTGGGGGGTGGGGAGGGGTGGAATTTGAAGAATTGGTGGTGTCAATCTCAGTGAAACCATTTTTGCTGGGATTTATCTGTTCCAAATTTAAAATTAGAATGAATTGCAGATGCATCTTGGTACCCAACCATTTTGCAACTACATTCGCATCTTAGAAATCTCATTTATCATCACAAATTGTCCTCCATTGTCCAGTATGGAGTACCTCCATTCGGTCTTCATAATTTCCTTGCCTGCCTACCAACCCCTCAGTGAGAGGAAGGCTATCTAGAGATGACAGAGACTGCAACCAAAACAGCAAACCAAATTGGCACAAGCACAAGTTAATGATTTGTTGCTAACACCAGATTTTTCATTTGTTTTTGTAATACCTTCTGAAAATTAACAATAATCCACCTTTTTTAAACCAGGTATAAGAGGCTTTCCCTCCATATTTGATTCTTGATGAAGAAAAACAGATGGAGTAGTTGGGAGAATCCAAGTGAGTGACATAGTATCAGCGCAATGGATGACACACATTCATCTCCTATTATTTTTAACCTATAATTAGTACTGTTTTTTTTTTAAATTAAAAGTTACAACTTTGTATTGATTTGAAGCTTCAATGCTCTTAAATTCAAATCTTATAATGCTTCACTATGCTTACTTCATAAATAATTATTTACTTTAAATAGACTAAACCTTTCTGAAGTATTTCTTAATTTGCTGTTTTAACTTTGTAAATGGATATCATATTTAATACATTCAATTTTAACTGTCATATTTATGCAAATGTTGCTGGCCCTGACAAAGTTTTAAGAAGGAATTGAATTTATATTGCACCGTTCGGATCTCACAGAAATGAATCAAAGTACTCAAACTAGGGGTAATTACTTTTGGAATCCAATAGCACTGAAGGACCTTTATAACTCTATAAATTCTTTCATATCTTCAGTTGTCCAAAAATGTTTCATGGCCAGTAAAATATTTCGATGTATTCAGTATTATAGAAAATACAAACCAGCAACTAACTTGCACGCAGTAAGGCCATCCAGTCTGCAATGAAATAAATGACAAGTTAATGTTGATAGCTTGCAAAATAAATGTTAGCTGTGACACCTGAGAATTCTCCTCCTCTTCTTTGGATGGGTGCAATAGGATCTTTTACCCATATAAACATCTGACAGCACAGCAATTCAGTACCACAGAAAAACTCTAAAGCGTCAGCCTTGATTAATACACTTGATTTTTCCCCGAGGCTTGAATGTGCAAACTTCTATAGCTGTATACTGAGTGTTGTACCAAATAAGCAAAGCTGACAGTTTTGGGATAAAGATCACAAAACAACAGTGGGTTGTGCTGTTCCAGTAGCATTAGCAATCCTGTGCCACACTCCAGCAATGATATCAACATTCTGAGCAAAGTCCATATACTCTGTCCTTCCTACCAGTTTGAGGTATGAGGTCATTTATAGCATATAAACTGAACATCTTTGACATACATAGCAACTTTTCGACGTACAAACGATTGAGTATGTTCTTCCTGGCAATTGCATAACTGTTATGCACAAAAAATTTAAATGAGCATCATGGGCAGAATCTCATAGAGATTGAGTAACATCGGCTTTGGTGAGATGTGGGACATTCAGATAAGAATCCAGCAAGGCCCATTTCAACATAAAGATCATCTGGTTCCACCTTATGTGCTTTTCACAAACAGCTTGGCAAGATTTTTCACAAGACAGTGGCAATATACCAGTTGATGGGGATTAAAGCATGCTAAACAGCCTTGTTAAACCACAACCCACCTTATTAATAATCAACTTCCCATCTTACCAAATTCACTAATCATGCTCTGAGTTTGGAAAATTTGACAATGAAACCACAGCATATAGCTGGTGTATTCAGCTCACTAATTGCTCTGATAAACTCTGTTTTGCCTGAAACTGAACCGCAGTCTGGGCACTATCAGCAGACACCAGATGCGTACGCTATTCCTCCAATGTCATTGGCATCTGCTGGCATTTCACAGCATACCAGCAACTAGCATCAGGCTGCAGTGTATGGACATTTTGCACATTGGGACAAGCAACTGAGCTCTCACTCTGGACAAGCTGCATCTCAGGGCTGTTCATTCACTCTTAGTGCTCGCTCACCTACTGCCATCTGCATTCTCAGATTCACCGCCATGCCTTGCTGTGCCACTTTGTGGACACGATGGGGTGGGGGGCGCAGCAGGGTTTGTGCAGTGAGAGGAGTAAAATAAAGCTTGGTTGGAAAGTGTGTAAAGCAAAGGCTTGGGGATCATCCACTGGCAGGAGCATCCTGGTTTAAAGAGGAGGGCAATGAATGACCACACTAGGCACAGTCACTTCACATGTCAGGGGCTGGGTGGGGAAGGTGGGCAAGTGTAAGTTCGTGGAGATGGGTTAGGTCAGGACTTGGGGAACTGTGAAGCTTGTGGGGTTAACAGAATGAGCACTAGGAAGCGGATATGGATATTTGGGAGCTCTCTGGTGGGAAGCCACTGGTGGAAGAAGATGACAGTCACTTTCTATTGTGATACAAATCCAACGTGTCCATTAGAAAGAAGACCATTGTGAGCATGCTCAGAGTGGGAGGCATCACAACCCGTTAGGGATAGGGTTGCTTTTAAAGGGATAGAACATTGCTCACAGGCCCATGCAAAGTAGAAAATGTAGGCTGTCTATTCCTTTGGCCATCCTACAGAAATGAGCCTCTTTGTATGTTGCACCTCCCTGACCCAACCACTGCTGGACAACTGTTCAACAGCTCCACCTTTGAACACAGAGACAGCTACACATTAGAGATGTTAAACAAGGAGGGAGAAAGGTGTCACTATGAATATGTATTACTCCTCACTGTTTCCAGATGGTGTTGTGGCGTGTCAGTGCAGAGCTCCAGTGCAGTCTGTTGGTCATGAATTGTAAAGTTGTGTGAAGATGGTTTTAGGAGGAGAAAGTGAGGTCTGCAGATGTTGGAGATCAAAGCTGAAAATGTGTTGCTGGAAAAGCGCAGCAGGTCAGACAGCATCCAGGGAAGAGGAGAATCGACGTTTCGGGTATAAGCCCTTCTTCAGGAATGAAGATGGTTTTAGCCCTTACACAGAATGTGAAAAATATGAAAGTTAAAATCAGGCACACTTGTGCAGAAACTGTCAGGTATAATCCTCCATACCAAAGTGCCCTCCATGTATTTTGTTCTTTCTGTCTAAGATCTTAGTTTTAGTCCCTGGTTCTGAGCCGGGATGGAGGAAGCCTGGAGGTTTAGTGGGAAGGTTCCAGGGGTGCTGATATCCACAATGGGCCAGACATGCCAAGGGTCTTCTTGACTGAGGCAAGTTTATTCTTCTCAACTTGAATTTCCAAGTGTCAGAGGGGACAGATAGAGCACAGGTGGAAGGCCTGGCCTCTCTGGAAAGTACTGAGGGGTCTGTGCATGGTTTCACCTTCAGTTGGGTACCTTCTGGTACTGTGAGGGGTGGGCATTTATTCTGAGGTCAAGGATCCCCAAATGACCCCACCTTTGGTCCTGAGGACCAATAGGGTGGGGAGATGGAGTGCAGGTGTGGGTGCAGTTCCCTGAGGGTGCTGGACCTGACTCTCCATGACAACTGACAACCTGACCATGGAAACAGCCAGACAGTTGCATGATTCACTGCACTGCTGAAGGTTCTGTGCAACAAGGGCTGTATCCACCCAGTTGCTTGTCTGCCACTGTTGCTCCTGATTGCCATCAGTACAAAGTCCTCTCCTTCCTGGAACTGAGCAGCTCCTGGTCCCCTGTTGTCTTTCTAGTGCCAGCAGCCCTTCCACAACCAACTGCGGCATTGTCACTGTGAGGTACTCATCAGGTTGTGTACCATTACTCCCTACTGAGTATCTGACCTGGTGGAGGTGCAACAGGCAGACTTGCTAACGCTTTCTCTAGGACCTCAGTACTTTCACCCTCAGAGGTCTAGAAGGGGGCATCTTCAGGAGCCAAACACATCTCCTTAGAGATTGTGGAAAGGTAATGGGACATGTGAAACAAAAGAGAGAGGTGGTGTTGCAGCCAGTGGTTGGAAGTGGTGTGCAACGATTGAGACTGACCGCAGGGTTAATAGGAGAGTGGCAGTGGCATGAAGAATGGTACTTACTTATTCGGTGGGTCATGGCTTTACCTGCGTCCTGGTAGGTGTGATCCCTGTTTTCATTTGCTAGGGCCAGGATTCTTCCTTTATTGGAGGTAAGAACATGGATGTCAGGCACCACTCCACTCACAAGGGCTCTCACAGTTTTATGATGGGTTGTCTGTTCCTGTAATGATAGAAACAAAGAGAATGAGTGAGGTTACAATGGATAGCATGGATATTTGGTGTTGGTGCATGTGGACGACAGGCGGTGAGATCTATTGAAGGACAGTGGAGGTAGCATGGGTTTGCAGATGGAGGACTAGTGGTGTAGGAGGCTGAGGGGGTAGAGCAGGTGAGAGAAGGTGTTGCATGGAATAGTGACAGTGGCAGAGATAGTGTGTGTATGAGGTACCAGAGAGAAGAGTGTAGTGTTCACCTGGCGGAGAGCAGAACTGCATTGCTGAACATTTCTCCTGGAGATGCAACTGACCTGGATGACTACTGCAGACCAGACTAGCAGAGTCTAGTGGCACAACTCTCTCTGGCAGCCCTCCAGAAAGACGATGCTTCTTTTCTGGACCACTCCCCGCGACCAGGACATCCAGGTCACTATCGTAAAATCGCAGTCCCCTCATCTCCTTCTCTGACATGTTCAGGTTCTGTCTCTGACTAAGCAGGGCAGCTTGGCAATGCCAGCATTTGTCCAGGTGTACAACTAGCTTTTGAAAACAGCAAGGGAGCAAGGTATGCCAGTGTTTCAAGGAATATCTGCTTAGTGGTGAGTTGCTATTGGAATGGCGTGTGGTAAGATGGAGCAGAAACTGGGTGTGAAGGCTATCATAGGGCTGGGACAAGTAATGAATGACAAAAAACCAACAAAAACAGAAACTGCTGGAGAAATTGCCTTCTTCAGAAGAAAGTTCTGACAAAGTCATTGGACCCGAAATATTAACTCTGCTTTCTGTCCACAGATATTGTCAGATCTGCTCGGTTCCCTCCAGCAATTTTTATGTTTTTTTCAGATCTCTAGCTTCCACAGTTCTTGGTTTTAAATTAGTGGAGTGAGTTTGGGAAGATATGATGATAAGTCTCACTAGGCCTCCCAAACAAAATGCAACACAATGCAGACATAGCCAAAAATTACAAGATTCAGTCTGACTTTTTTTAAAATTAAGACACTGACCTGTTGTGTATTTCCTGTGTTCTTTTTTGTTTTGAATTTATGATGCCAATTCGAGTTACTATTTAAACTGCATTTATTACCTTAATATTAGCAACTAAAGGATTGTTATTTTGTATTTACATGTATTGCCACTTTCACCCTTTTCACCTTTCAATTCAGGTGCACTTTTAGTATGAAAAATAACTTGCATTTATAAAACTCCTTCATCTCTTAACCATATCCCAAAATGTGTCACAGTCAATTAATTTTAAAGTATTACGACTTTCATCTTATATTCAAACATACAAGCCAATTTGTGCTGAGCAAGGTCCCATAAACTACAATCAGGTAAATAATATGTTGGAGTTAATCGAAGAATAGATGTTGATCAGGACACTGGGAAAAACCCCTTATTCTTCAGTTCCACAGGATCTCTAACCTTCAAAATGCAACGTAACCTCAATTAATGCCGTCATCTGTGTGTTGTTTTGTCTCATCAGAATGTCAGTGTGGATTTAAGAGATACGCACGTGATGTCACCACTCTACCATAGCATGTGACCTCAGGATTCTTATATTCTACCTTATGCAGAGTCACTTAAAGCAAGATTTGCAACTGGAAACATGCTGCGCTCTAGAATTAATCATCTAACATTAGCACAGATATAAGTATGCCTGTGAATGTAACAGCTCGCTGTGATGAACATTTTTTGGATTCGTCGATACCACAATGTCCATGAAAGTTTATTTAGTTGTGGTAGATAACTGATGTATTACTGTATCACGTAAAAAAGACCCTGTGTGAGGCAAAGTTACATCAAACTAATTTTCAGACAGTATGTCTCTGAATGCTGAACTCCTCCAGTACTGTCCCTAGATATATTGTCTTGCCCACTAAATCAATGGGCAGGATTTTCATGTGTGATGAAGGTAGCGGGAGTCAGGGAAATTTTTGTTCCACTTGTCCGCCTTGGGATAGAGTGGCCCTGCAGGTTGGGTTCTTGTTCAAGGCTGAAGGTGGACCAGCCGAACCCAGAAAGAGTTCAAAGGTTACAACCGACAGTCTAGGTAGGTTCCAGGTGCTGAGGCAGACTTTTTGAAAGGTCATCATGAATGCTTCCTAGACAAGAGATCGTTGTTTGACCTATTGTATCATAGCCAGTCAACAAAGATCTGACTACACTACTGTATTAATTTTCAGAAAGGACCAAGAGTCCTCACCCTCTACGTTTCTTAAATCCCATTCATACCACTTCCTCATCAATCCATCCCCTCATTCACTCCTTGACCTTTCATGCTCTTTGTGCAAATCCCTATGTCCTTCCCATCCTTTTCCCCTAGACCTTCACACTGTCCAAAAGGGAATACGATGTAAAAGGGAAACCCAGCAGCTGAATGAAGATGGAAACAACAGGATCATGCACATCGATGCTTATTTGCAGTGCCATTTGTGAGCCAGAAGCTGCTGTATTGTTATAATATTCAGAGAGAGCCAGGAAGTATGTGAATAAGTATCACACTTCAGTTGTACACCATTGAACAATGTACCAGTCTACCAACCACATTGTGAACAGCAAGAAATATCCTTGATTCAACTGGCATTTTGAGTCTGAAGTGTGATGATTTCTAACTTAAGAGAGCCACAATATATAACAGAAGATGGTCAAGCAAACTTTCTGCTGCAATTTGTTGACCTCTGATAGACTTGAATCTATGATCCCAAACCTTATTTCCCATGGTCCTACCTTGTCCTGACATCTGATCTGATCCCTTTCTTGAGAACCATGATCTTTGCTAATCCCCTTTCCCAGTGTAACCACACAATATGGTAGGCAGTGAAATGTTTCAAGGAACCTTGGTAAGAGATAAGTAGCTGCTTAAGATGACTGGGTCACTAATACTATTTTCTTCATTTACAATCATAGAAGAACACAGAAACTCACTGAGTTTATGTCAACCTATCTACATTAATCCCACTTTCCAGCACTTGGCCCATAGCCTTGAACACATAATATTTCATGTGTTCACCCACAAACATTTTTAAAAGTGTGAGGTTTCCAGCCTCGACTGACTTCCCAGGCAGCACATTCCAGAGTCCCACCATCCTCTGGGTGACAAGGTTTTCCTCACATCCCCTCTAAACCTCCTCCTCTTCACATTTAAGTTATGCCACCTCATTAACCCTTCAACTAAGGGGAATGGCTGCTTCCTACCTACCTTGTTCATGCTCTTATACATCTCTATGAGGTCTCCCTGGCTCAGCCATTCCTGCTCTAAAGAAAACAACCCAAGGATATCCAGCCTTCTTCATAGCTAAGATTCCTTCTTACCTAGTTCCAATCACCTGCCAAACTTCATTTAAGTCCATCTTTTTGGAACCCTTATTCCATTGATGAGACATGTCATTAGAATCAGAAATCCTTGGCCAGTCAAGAAAAATGAAATAACCTGATTCAGATTTTTTAAAAGTGTGAGTGTGCACTTGGGGGAGGGTTTATCATGATTTAACCACGATCATGGAAATATTACAACCTGCCAAAATGAAAGTGTACATGACATAATGGGTCACTTTATACAATTTAATACACTTTCATTTAATTTCTAAGAACCCTTTCCCAGCCCATCATGTGGGGTTAAAATGCACCTTTGATTTCAGTCCAGCATTTCCAATGTTAATTATAAGGTGCTTGTGCCCAGGCCCAGTTTACTCTTAATTTCATTGTTACAGGAAAACATACCTTTATTGTCTTTTAGTAATTATTATATTTAAACTTTTCTGTTACATTGAATAACAAAGTATTTGATTTTAATTAGCTGTTTTATGCATTTGAGTAACAATACATCCTATGGAACATTTTTGTTTCAACATGTTCAGCTTGGCCCAGCTACACAGACTGATCAATGGACCAGGAAATCATTACATATCAGGATGTCTCATTGATCCATTGCTTCCAGGCAGGCCAGGATATCCAAGGGAACCAGGAAGTGCAACTAGTCTCGATAGTCCTGGAAATCTTAATAATTAAAAATACAGAGTCAGGTTCCAGTGTGAAGAAATTTCTTTATTACTGCCCCCACTTTGTCTGTAAGTACACTCACTACAACCTCTTAGTCTATACAGTGTTGTAATTCTAGATTGTTGCATATTGCTTTTGACTATGACTACAATAGTTTGCCTAACCTTTACAATATCTGTGTAACCGAGAATTCACTTTGTGACAACTTGCATGAATATTTTGGGTGCCAATTCATTGGTTTTATTTCTCTTTGTGGCCCTCCTTGAACCCAACATTGCTGTCTCTCCTCCTCTTACTCCCATCCAGCAATGCATTTTTTTTTTGTTTTCTTTGCTTCCTCATGGTGCTCAGAAGCAAGAAGCTATCTTCTCTCCTAAGACTCCCAAGGATGAGCCATTTTAATCAAGCCAATGGATTTTTGTGTGCTCTCTTTGCCTTTTTCAACAGTCCTTTTCAATGTTCATTGTTTCATTTGTCAGAACTGCAACACAAACTGCCCCAACCTGTAATCTCAGCAAAGTATGTTCACCTCCTTCCTGTCCTCCTCACTAAGTCCACTTCAAACCCATGGGACTGAATCCTTAGTCAACATAGATTCAGAGCCCAGAATGGCCACCTACTTCCATGAGAGCAGAAAATGAGAGTAACTAAGAGCTTTGTTAAACTATTGATTCTGGTTAAAAGTAAATTGCAAAGACAAATAGGATTTTCTAGCCAGCCTCCACAGGGAATATTGAGGCATAATTTCTGTTTTTTTATTGACCAGCAATGTCTTCTGTGTTCCCCTCCAGAATGTTACTCACTTGTGAATAAGATCACTGAAATCCACACCCTGTAATGGTCGTGAATACTGTTATGGACCAGGCCAGACCACTCAAAACATCCTTAAGCAGGCATCCCAGGCCATAACTTTGCAATTTGTTTCACTGAGTGTACAGTGAAAATTACCTGGCGCGAGAGAGCTAGGTTGACTACTAGATTTTAAAACAGACAGAAATTTATTTACAAAATTACACAATGAAACACAAAGAACAGAATAATGAACCCCTGCAGAATTCAGTCTATCCAAACTAGACTTAATTAGGCTGTTCTAAATATACACAACAGTCCCAATAAGCAAACCCCCTTAAAACACAGTAAAATAAAATTGAACAGATCTTTACAGGTTGTGGTTGGAAGAGCAGAAGGAGACAGAGAGAGAGAAAGAGCCTGTTTTCTCACAGCTCATTGTTGAACTCCCAACTGGTTCTGGACTGAACTGCTCAGCTGGAGAGCTGGTCACTTCTAAAACATGATCACTTTGGCCTGAAGTTTCATCTGTTTTACATATGAACAAAGGGCCTCTCAAAATCCTTTTCATCTATGTACCAAACTAATCTAATCAGAGCCTGGCCCATTTACAACTCCTCTTAAAAAAAAATCAAGGACACAGTATTTTTTTTAAAAAGGGACCAGCTTTGTGACAATAGTCACATTTTGATTTTGCCCAAGACACATTGCATGAATAGTAATATCATCATCCCTACTTTTATTTGTTTGCCATTTGGCAGTTAGTTTATATCTCCAGTGTCTAGAAGGGGGCTGACAGCATAACTGTTCTGGAGCAGATACTGTCATTGGCTTGGTTGACAGTGGCTGCAAACACATTTAACAATAACATTCAGACATTAACTAGTCCTTAGTGCATTCCCCCTCCTCTACACTTCTGTTACTTATGTAACTTTTACTTATGGTGGGGGGGAAATCAATATGATATAATTGTAACAGTTAACAAAGGACTGATTACCGCTGCTCAACAGCAAGCTCCCCTCTATTATGTCGGCAAACTAGACACATTTTGTGTTTTTTTTCCCTTCAAACAGCACATAAAAACTGGCAATAAAAAACCAATTTCACCTCTGCTAAAGTAGACTATTGAGACTGAATTGTCTCGTATGCACCGGTCTGCGTTCAAGTGTTAGCATGCTGTGATGATCACAGCTAAGGAACCATCCCCCAGTTACCCTTATATTGCAGGTAAAGACTGTCTCTCTTACTGAGTGATGGAAGTCCACTGGTTAGCACGATAATAAAAAGGGAGGCTCTCTCATACTCCAAGTGCTGTAAGTGCAATTTTTTTGAAAAATGGAATCAGGACAAGGAAACTTCAATCAGTCTACAAAACCTCAAATCTTGTCTTCAAATGCCAATATCAACACGAGAAGAGCAACTCAATAACAGCTGCAATGATGTTGTATTCGCTATTCATAAGCAATTCAAACATTTTGTTCTAACTTCTTGGACTTGGCTCTTTTTCGTAATCTGTATATGTATAGTGTCAGTATTTTTCCTCATGGATTGTAATGAATAAATTCAGCCTTTGTTTCTTCAAGGAAGCTTGGTTAAGCTGGCTTCTTTAAAACCATATGTTTATTTGGATCTGGGAGTAGTGTATCCACACACAGGCATCTTTTTAAAATTACTGGCTTCAACCAACCCAGGGGCAGCAGGTAAATGGTAAAGAGAAGCCAGGTGATCCCTCCTCATCCAGTACTTTAACAGTTCAGTGTATCTCATCTGGAACTGTGACAAACTGGGAACCTCACCCATGTTTTGATCATAACAATACCTTAATCTTTTGCTGTTCAGGTTATAATACTTTTATAAACCAACAGAAAGGCTGCAGGTTGTTAGCAGTTTGCTAAAATATTTTAAAAGCGATGATATCTAAAAATCACTTCACTGCTGACTTCAAGATCTGGGTTGATATTAAGTGAAGTTAATGAGAACAGGGTTCTTCAAAAATGTTAAGCTTAGTAAAAGATTCTGCCTAAAACAAACCCATTTGAAATATGTTAAAAATCACACAATGCCAGGTTATAGTCCAACAGGTTTAATTGGAAGCATGTTGAACTATAACCTGGTGTTGTGTGATTTTTAACTTTGTACACCCCAGTTCAACACCAGCATCTCCAAATCACTTGAAATAGATTTGACCAAATGTCACTTGGACTTTAAACCTCAAAGGTATCAGCATTCTTGTGGTATGTAATATATTCATAAGTGATACTGCAATAACTTTGGTTTCAATGCAATTTGTTTTAAATGGTCCGACTTGCTCCATAGCAACCAAGTATAATTTCCTACAAATAGTAAATAACCCCTGAAGTATATATTTTACATGCCATTGAAGCCCTAGCTACTTCAACAACTAATATTCATGTCATTGCTGAATAGGTTTCTTGATTATACCAGAATCAATAGTTTTCCAAGATGCCCATGATTTGTTGGTTGTTTACCACTCCCCAGCCAGAATCATAACAACAATAGTGGGACAACCTAAGCTGACAGCAATACTGGAGGAGTCATATTCCAGAAATAAAATCAAATTTGATAGATGGTTTAAAGTTTAATTAATGTGATCGTCATTGAGACATGTTTGCATGAGGCTAAGGATTTTCTTTAATGATAGAACAGAGATTTATCATATAAAAGAATAAATAGAAGATAAGCTAAATATAGAACACAGTTAGAAAGATCTTAAAAAACATTAAAAATCTGTTTAGTGACACTACCCTTTGCAGAATTTAAAGATTTTGATACAGAGGGACAATTTAAGTTCTGCATTACTGATACTCCCCAGTTTCTATCCTGTAGAGCTGTAGAATTTTCTTACCAATTTCTAATAACATAAAGATTTCTAATCAAATGTTTCTGGTATAGATGCTGCACAATCTAAACTTTTCTGAAAAGGTAACTGTTGTTTTCCCTAACTTGCTATAAAAATACACCTTACAATGGTAGAAACTGTACTTGATTTGGACCTCTGTCAGGACCAATCCAAATGGTCCTAAAAACTTCCAGTCTCTGGACTTCCTAAACTCAAGTCAATCTTGTATTATTCTGAACTGAAAAAAATCTAATGACCTTCAACATATACCCTAGCTGCCAAAGACCATTACCATTTCATTAACATTCCAGTGTTTGCAGTCACCTGCTCTCAGACTCATACTCGATTAGGTTACTATTCCAGCAGGACTGTCTGACCTAGTTTTTAAAACAAATCCTTTTAGAAAAGTAAGCAATACCCAAATACTAGGATTTTGAAATCCTAAACTCTGAAAATGATGTATAAATCATGCACCTTTTTTCACAATAGCAATCTCCCAGCTTCTCCCCAATGCTTTATGACTTTTTTTGTGATATTGGTTATAACACATCAATTACAATCATTTTTAACAATTTTAAAATCATTTAATAGATGTTAATTTCATTTCTTTGTTCTGCACAAAATACCTTTTAACTCTGGCAATCCAGTTTCATCTCGTTCTCCTGGATCAACCTTTTCTCTTTTGGGACTTCTAGGAACTTTAAAAGCATAACATGATTTAAATTAAAGTAAATTTTCAAGGAAAATATTAGAAATACAAGTCAGTCTGCTTCTAGATGGCAAAGGTATATTACAATGTTTCTCGGGCATCCCTAAAATTAAATCATCCACAGGTTGATTTGGTCGGATGCATGACCATAAACATCTCTATTGCATTTCCTTCGAGCAGATTACTTGATCATCGAGTGCAGTCTTTTCTTTTTCATTCTTGAAGTCAGTGCCAAGGTCAGCATTTAGTGCCCATCCTCTGAGAATGTAACTGGCTGTTTTGGAACTTCAGCATTACATTCATGTGGACCATATTATGTATGGATGGCAGTTTATTTCCTGTTAGGAACAAGACAAGTAAGCATTTTTGGGATCCGAATCACTTCATTCATTTTACTGGCTTTGTTTATCTTGTTTTGTTTTAATTGCAGTCTGCAGTAGAGGGTCAACCCCATGTTATCATAATATGACTATGAAGTATATTCGTCCACAAAGTATTAACATGCTTTGCATCCTGGTTGGCACTTCCACTCTAATGAATGAGCTTCCTTTTTTCTACCATTTGGAGACTGTATTTAAAAACCTTCAAGGCTGGAGAAATTCAAACATTCCATCCAACAGGAGAAAAGATCAGAGAACAGTTAATGAAGTTAATTGTGGGAGCACAAATATTCAGTGGAGTCGATTGGAACAAGAAGAAAACAAGCCTGTGAATCTTAAGAGAATAAGTGTTTGTGGGGAGGAGTTCAGTGAAGCAAGGTCGTAAGGTTTGTAGTGTGTTGGCATTCAATAGAAAGGAAAGTGTTATAATGGACAGGGTGTGGCGTCAAAATCCTCTTGAGCTGCAGTGTAAATTGCCTAAAAACAATAAGCATCAGCCTGGATTGTCACTGAGTCAGACTGGATATGAGTCCTTTAAAAATGGTGAGTGGGATCAGACACTGTGACTCCCCTTTCGAACAATTCTGCTAGCATACGCCGAGCGTGTGGGTGTGAGCTGTAGTTCTGCTGACTCCTCTGCAGGGGCATACATCTTACATCACAAACCCACACCTCCTCCCACCCCCCTCCCCCCTCCACCCTCCACCTCCCATTATTTCAAAAGAGACCATTGAGTTTCTCAAGGATACATAGTTTATGACTCTTCAGGCCATTTAGTTTGAGATTCGGAAGCCTTTAGACAGAGAAGTGTAAAAGTTATTACACATTCCCCATCATGTAGCAACAGTGGCTTGTTTGAAAAGCTTAAAGAAAACACAGAAATAATCTCCTTTGAACCAAAAAAGTTGTGTTTACAACCCTAAGACAGTTCCAACCATAGTACCAATAACAGAAGGTTTACTGTACTTTCTCCTAATTTTATCCAAACAAACATGCAGATTATGTAAAATCACAAATAATGAATAACTTATTATAGTCTCATAATGGAACCAACACTAGTGTTGCCCTTTAAGATGTCCAAGTAAACCCCTGCTGCGATGATGCCAATATTGAATTGTGGAGCTCAGTTAGTCAGTCATGAGACCATGTATTTCTGTTCATATGGTTGTCAGATGGTCCCATTATGAATGCTTGGCTGAGCTTCATGACTCACTATTGGAATTAGCTTCACTGACGCCTGTTTGGATAGTCTGAGGAGATGTTTGCTTTGATTGAATGACATCTTTTTTAATATTGTATAAATTATTCTCTATTTAATGTGGTATTTCAATGTTGAATGTGTCATTGGGCAAGACTGAGACGTATGAAACAGTGGGCAAAAGTGAGGACTGCAGATGCTGGAAACCAGAGTTTAGATTAGTGGTGCTGGAAAAGCAAAGCCGATCAGGCAGAATCCGAGAAGCAGGAAAATTGACGTTTCAGGCAAAAGCCCTTCATCAGGAATAGAGGCAGGAAGCGTCCGGGATGGAGAGATAAATGGGGGGGGAGGTGCGGCTGGGAGAAGGTCAAACAGTACAATAGGTGAATGGGGGTGGGGATGGAGGTGATAGGTCAGAGGAGAGGGTGGAGTGGATAGGTGGGAGGAGAGATAGGCAGGTAGGACAGGTTATGGGGACAGAGCTGAGCTGGAAGGTTGAAACTGGGGTAAGGTGGGGGGAAGGGAAATGAGGAAACTGGTGAAGTCTACATTGATGCCCTGGGGTTGAGAGGTATGAAACAGTGTAAAGCCTCTGTTATTTTATGATAAATGACTGTGTGTGATTGACACTTATAAGATTGTATAAGCAGCAATTTTTATCATTGGATATTTCTTTAGTGCTTTTCTGTGCCTTTTCTTCTCCTTGAGCATTTCTAACACTTGCCAATGGTATTTTATGTCTTATTGGTTCAATGTATACTCAATGAATCAACATAGAGACGGGCCATGGGTTACTGGAAGGCATATCAAAGGGGCATAGGAAAAAGGAGAAGACAGGGAAGAGGCATGGGATTATAAGTGAATATGGAAGGGGCATGAGGTGGAGGCTGAATGACTGTTGGAGATGCTGGCTTAAAAGGCCAACTAGCCTTTTAATGTAACTGGGCTGAAGACCCAGACAAATTATGCTGATGTTGTAACTAGCCCATTTCAGCACTCAGCTGCCTATAATGGATAAGTGTGAACTGCTTCTGGAAGTGGCAGGCCTGTGTCTCTCTTTTCACTTTGACTTCATGGAGTGAAAATACAGAGGCCCATTTAAAGCAACTGGGTTTGCCAAGTTAGAAAGTTGCCTGACTTGATCTTCCCCACCGCTTCCATGAAAATCTAATGCCTGCTGTTTTACACAGTGCCTGATAGTTGGATTGTTTTTTTGTAACTCTAAAGGACACTAATATTAGGCAAAAGCCATAACAGACTGCCAATTTGTTAGTGCCCAGTGTTTGCTCTAATCCTACCTGCCTTCATTCCAGTTTTTAGCACAACCATCTCATGCTGTCCCCCAATACCAAAGATTTGGCTATCCTGCATAATTACACAATGGTTTTGAGCTCTGTAAGTCACACTTTGACATTCATGCAATTCTCTTGCAAAAAGAAAAATTTTAAAGAAGAAAAAATATTAGAAATTTCTGGCTCAATTCTTTCAACCCTGGAGTGAAACCAGGAATTTACAAGCAACTGCTAATCTACAGTAAACTTTGAAGCAAAAGGAAATATTCTGGTTTTGATCAAGTAAATGCTTGTCAATTTAAGGATGTGTGTTTGGACAACAACTAACACCTACGACCATACAGGAAGTCTATAATTCACACAGCACTCTATGTCAATGGCTTAATAGTAGATTGGTGATTCATGATATCATATGTCTGCCCTTCTAAATTAATCATGGCATGAACAACTCCATTAAAGATTGTAATCAGATCTTTAAAAAACATGTCCCGACTGCCTCAAATTCATTTGGATAGCATGATTACTCAGTGGTTAGCACAGCTGCTTAACAGCACCAGGGCCTCTGGTTTGATTCCAGCC
>NC_057736.1:28290273-28314995 GCF_004010195.1 Chiloscyllium plagiosum
AGATCCATCTTCTAAAGTATTGCTCCCCTACCTGGTTAGCAAGGTTAGATTTCATAGATTACAGGGAGAACTAGCCATTTGGATACAGAACTGGCTCAAAGGTAGAAGAGAGAGGGTGGTGGTGGAGGATTGTTTTCAGACTGGAGGTCTGTGACCAGTGGAGTGCCACAAGGATCAGTGAAGGGTCCACTACTTTTCATCATTTATATAAATGATTTGAATATGAACATTAGAGGTATATTTAGTAAGTTTGCAGATGGCAGCAAAATTGGAGGTGCAGTGAACAGCGAAGAAGGTTATCTTAGATTACACGGTATCTTGATGAGATGGGCCAATGGGCTGAGGAGTGGCAGATGGAGTTTAATTCAGCTAAATGAGAGGTGCTGCATTTTGGGAAAGCAAATCTTCGCAGGACTTCTAGACTTAATGTTAAGGTCCTAGGGAGTGTTGCTGAACAAAGAGACCTTGGAGTGCAAGTTCATAGCTCCTTGAAAGTAAAATTGCAGGTAGATAGGATAGTGAAGAAGGCATTTGATATGTTTTCCTTTATTGGTCAGAGTATTGAGTATGGGAGTTGGGAGGTCTTTTTGCAGCTGTACTTGGTTAGGCCACTTTTGGAATATTGTTTGCACTTCTGGTCTCCTTCCTATTGGAAAGATGTTGTGAAATTTGAAAGGGTTCAGGAAAGATTTACAAGGATGTTGCCAGGTTTGGAGGATTTGAGCTAGAGGGAGAGGTTGAATAAGCTGGGACTATGTTTCTTGCCTAATACCATCAAAATTATCCTTCCTCCAATTTATAATTTCAACTTTTAGATTTGTCTATCCTTTTCCATCACTATATTAAGACTAATAAAATTATAGTCGCTGGCCCCAAAGTGCTCACCCACTGACACCTCAGTCACCTGCCCTGCCTTATTTTCCAAAAGTAGGTCAAGTTTTGCACCTTCTCTAGTAGGTACATCCACATACTGAATCAGAAAATTTTCTTATACACACAAATTCCTCTCCACCTAAATCCTTAACACTATGGAAGTCCGAGTCTACATTTGGCTTTTTAATAGTTGTGGGTGAAGAAGGTCCCCAGTGGACCTTCTCACCCAGACCTTAATTGGTGAGATGCTGATAGAGTTGGCAAGCATCTTACCATGCTCAATTCACCCAATTGTTTTTCCTTTTTGCCATCTAACTCACCACTTCCAGGGATGGGAAATTGCAGACAAAGAAACATAATATAAATGGCAGGTCTTGGCATGGATATGTTTAAATGCTAAAAAAAATTACAAGTTAAACACCCGAAAAATGGCTTTGTTTCCTGAAAGTCTGGCACAATAAGAGGGGAAGCTCTGATCAAGCACAATTGAAAGAAATTTGTAGGTCAAAATTAAAGAAGGCTTTGAAATATGTCTGGACAGAGTTTGAAAAACAGATGCCGTGAGAGACCCCATTGGGCCAGTCACTTTCCTGACTTTATAATGATGACGTTGGTATCATATAATTAGCATTGACATCAGCAGTATCTCTACCAGAGTATAAGTGAATGTGTTTCTACTACACGTAAAGAATGAGCCTCCAAGTTGCAGCACGTGACAATCAAAAGCTCATTCGATAATACCGCAGTTGCATTGCAGCTGCATACGCAATTGTTAACCTTTCACCTCCTAATCAGTGAGTCAGCTGGGCTGTTGATGTTTTGTTGTTGTTGCTAGTGGCAATAGAATATAAAGCAGTGTAACTTTAGGAAGTCAGTCAGTACAGAGCAAAGGATTGTTGGAATCACAAGTGAGCTGGGGGAAAATAGAAAATGGTAAGTGCTCCTTTTTGATCATAATTCCATATTTCAGACTATAGTCTCAGTTTTAAAAACTGTTTTTTAAAAAGATATGTTGACCTAGACATGTTTTCTACTGTTGTAGTGTGTTTTTGTCATGTCATTTGTAATGCGTTTTTTAAAATAGCATGTTCATGTGAATATGATATTTGTTGAATGGTGTATGTTGGCTTTTGTGTAAATGAGTTTGGTTTTTTGAGGTGTGATGATGTGTTTATACTGTGTTTAAGGCTACTATATCTGATACATATGTAGTGTGTGTGATGTAAGTGTATAGTTGTTTCTATAATGTATTGGTGGTATATGTATTGCGTGTCATGTTGATTTGTGTTTAGTCTGGTATGTGTATATATGTTTGTAGCATGTGCTGTGTGAAGGTTGTGCGTTTTTGGGTGTTGCTGTATCTTCATTGCAAACTCTTCCATGACAGCAGCATTAGCGCTGTCTAATTCATCTTTAAAACAAAGGTAGACAACTCCAGAATGTTATTAATTTGCCCAGGTGTGTCTCAATACCAAAGCTGTCAAATTAGTACAAACACAAGCCGGTACCAATGCAAAACAGTCCCAACTTTATTAAGAAGTATGTTGGGATAGCTTTTACAACAAAACAGTACTCTCTCTAATCCTACACAGCTCCTTAAGTTTACAGTACTTCCCAAAGCTCTTGCAGATGTTTCTCTCTCTCTCTCTCTCTCTCTCTGAGAGTCAGCGGATCTCTGCCTCTCGCCACGTCAGTCTCCTTAGAAGGTCCAAGACGAATGCAGAGAGCAGTCTGTGGGTGGACTCTATTTCTATATCTTTTACATGGTTTCTTAAATGTTTTTAAGATGTGACATCAGAGTTTTACTTGGCCAACGTACTCAGGATCCCCTGCTGTTTGGCCAAGTTAGTGTTATGACACGAGGTAAACCCCTCTGCTAATTTAAACCAGCCACACAGAAAAAAAGTTCACCTCATGCTGCAATCTGTTAAAATTTGAGAGGCAAAAACCTATCCCAGAGGTCACTATTTAAAGTAAAAATTAACAATTTTATTCTTTATGACCAACAGAGAATATTAAAACAACAGCTATTTACAACTCCTTTCTTTTTAACCTATCTTTTACCACCCACTCTACAGTACTGGTCCGATGAAAAAATCCTGATTAAGATTTACAAAAAAAAAAGTTTTAAAAAAAAAACAGTCAGCTTTGTCGATTTTCCTCTGTAGGTTTTCTCTCAGTCGGCTTCGATGTTCTGCTGCACAAACTTCTTATTGACAAGTACCTTTCAGAGACTTGTTCTGGTGGCAGTCTGTACTTATTAGTAGCTAGGCAGTTCTCCCCCTGACTGTTCAAAATGTCTGGTTTTATACCCCAAAACATCAGATCATTTCATTGGTTTTTATGTAATCAAATATCTTGGGGCCTAAATTTAAACTGGACGAATTTGAATTTATTTTTGTTCCACAGCAACACACACTCCAGCTATTTGTTTCGACCAAGTGTTACATTTTTACCTTGTTCAGGACACTGCACTTTCAGTCCTTGCTAGCTTCCTCTCTCTCAAAAGGTACAGTACACACCTACACTTTCAGAACACTGGCAGTTGTGTTTTGGCAGCCAAATGGCTGTTACATGAGACAACTAATTTCTATCCCTGCTTTTTAGATCATGTTCTGGGTTGGTTTTGTAATGAAGTACATGGATTGGCTGTCAGATTGTAGGAGGGTACTTATCAAAGTGGAGGACAGAGTTTTTGGTCTGATGTTGAACTCAATATAGAGTCCAGAAGACTGTAAACTGCCCGAATGGAGAAAGAGGTGCCATTGCCCCATTTTTGTCAGACAGAGTCAGGGGCAAATGGAAAGGTGGAATTTGAAACATAGATTAGCTGTGATTTTGCAGAGTAGCAGAACAGGCTTGATGGGTCAAACTGCATATTTCTGCTCCTAGTTCATAGGTTCGTATGTTCTCATTGCAAGAATAGAAGTGGGAGATACAAATCCATGTGACCCAAAGTCAATTTATTAGTTTCATTCTGCCCAACTTTCTCTCAGAAACCTGTATTAATTACTAAAATGAATGTTTAATTTTCTTCATCCTCTAAATTTAAAAGCATGTTATATCAAGATAAGTTCAAATTCCAGTTTGGCATAATTGAAAGAGACAAATCAAATATTTGCCAATTCTCTGATCTTATAACTAAGAAAATATTTATTCTTAATATAGTTTCTATGGGTGTTACTAAGATGAGATCAGGCATAGATAAACATGATCAGGCATATCATGCAAGCAGCCATTTAATAAACAGTTCAGGAGGTGAGACTGATGAACTGATAACAGATCCTAGGAAAGGTTTAACTCAATCATGTAACAAAATGTATAAAGTGCAATTCTAAATTCAAATGTAGATTTCTGATTCAATGGCATAAATTTTAACATACAGATAAATTTCACTTTGGGAAGGAGAGGGTATGGTTAGCACTGCTGCCTCCGTGCCAGGGGCCCAGGTTTGATACCAGCCTTGGGCGACTGTGTGGAGTTTGCACATTCTCCCAGTGTTTGCGTGGGTTTCCTCCCCACAATCCAAAGAATTGGATTGGGTTAGGGTGAAGTGGCCATGCTAAATTGCCCATAGTGTTCAGGGATGTGTAGGTTTGATACATTCATCAGGGACAAAGGTAGGTAGGGGAATGGGTCTGGATGGATTACTCTTCGGAGGGCCAGTGTGGACTTGTTGGGCTGAAGACCCTGTTTCCACACTGCCGCAATTCTAATTCTAATTTTCTGAAAGGTTAGGTATCCTAGAAAAACAAGTTTCACTCTATAGGATGTCTTTAACTGGGAACCCCATCAGTAGACAAACTAATCAACGTGCTGGAGGCCTTTAGGGAGTGAACATTTACTTAGGATCTCACATTCTCATTAATTTGTCTAGTATAATTCCTAAGTGTAAGTGAATGGTTTGTTTATTAAGTAGCTGTAATGCAGAGCTTGCTTGTACTGTACTAATTCCAACCTTGACAACACCCACAATAACTACACTGTGAACAAGTATTACCAGAAGTGCAAAATTAGTGAATCACCAAAGTTTTAATTTTTGTTTCAGCTGTATCACTTCCAATTGTAACTTGATTTTTTAAATGAAATTCTATTGAATTATATTTCAAGGATAAAGGCAATTAAGCATCGATTGTAAAGGAGAGGAGCCAGGAATCCCTCTGTCACCATGATGGCAAAATTAATTCTTCTAACTCATACAAAACAAAAACCGACTCTTTAGATGAGATCACTAGCTATCATGCGACAGTCATTTTACTTTCAGACTGGATACCTTGCTCCTCAGTGACCTACATCTTAATTTCTTGTTTTGTTGTTCCTATGTTTAAGTTTTATATGAATGGTGAGAAAATAATCCCTTGCAGTTTAGTGTGATATTCTTAATTTGAGCTCATTCGTAGAGTTCATCCTTAATATAGTAAGCCTGGTAAGTTTCTGTGTAAATAACTAGATATTGAGCAAAAATCTATTTGCAGTGATAACACTAGACTGGAAATCTACTACTTTAAATATTTGTATTTTGTTTGTCACTAACCAGCTCCATATTTATTCACTTTCTAGAACTCTGACCTGAAGGAGAGAATGAAATATTTGCTTTATATGCAAATTATGTCTGCACAGGTCTTAATTTCAGGTAGGTCTCATCTGACAATTCATAGTGGGCAACGTAGTGACTCAGTAGTTAGCACTAGTGGCTCACAGCAGTAAGGATCTAGGTTCAGTTCTAGCCTTGAGTGACTGTTTGTATGGCGTTTGCACATTCTCCCTTTGTCTATGGTTTCATTCAGGTGCTATAGTTTCGTCCCAAAGTTCAAGGATGTCCAGGTTGGTGGATTGGCCATGGGAAAATGCAGGGCTCTGGGGATAGGGTGGAGCATGGTGGGGGGCGGGGGGGTCTAGGCGGGATGGATGATGGATGCTCTTCCGAGGGTTGGTGTGAAAATGTGATGGGCCAAATGGTCTGCTACCACACTTGAATGGATTCTATGACAACATTTTTTGTCTGTAACTCTTGTGAATATTTCCTTGTACTTTTTAAAAATAAATGTTTGGAAGGGCAAAGAAATCATATCAATCTGTTAACAGATGTGTCATCAGGAAGCTCTATCATCAAAGCCAGAAACCATTGAATTTAAAGTTCAAGATATTGAACTTCGGATAACAATGGAAGAATTCAGAAATGATCAAAGCTACAGTTATTGTGTCAATGTTGGTGAATTTGCACTGATATCATGAATTTCAATAGATTCAATTGATCACTATAATACATATTGGCTTTCCAGAAAAGGATGTGAAAAAACTGTGCAATCTTTCCACTCTTGAACATTGGAAAGAACAACACTTAATACACTGAACTAAATACAGATTACACTTTGTTAATAGCACATTAACTATCTTGGGTTTGCAGTATTTCTTGTTTAAGAATCCCTACAGTGTGGAAACAGGCCCTTCGACTCAACAAGTCCACACCGACCCTCTGAAGAGTAGGCTCTTGTTTAATGCACAAGATTTTCCCTACTCTTGTTTGATGCACCTAACCTACACATCCCTGAACACTATGGGCATTTTAGCATGGCCAACTCCCCTGACCTGCACATCTTTGGATTGTGGGAGGAAACCAGAGCACCCAGCAAAAACCCACACAGACACGGGGAGAATATGCAAGCTCCACACAGACAGTTGCCAGAGGCTGGAATGAACCCAGGTCCCTGGCACTGTGAGGGAGCAGTGCTAACCACTGAGCCACAGTGCCACTGTACTTCTTTCATGTACTTCTGACTACGTATCATATTTTTATTGGATTTAATCCTGACATCTCAGATCTCTGGAGTGTTCATAAACCATATTTTAAATGAATCAACATCAGAAGAAAAAAAATTATTCCGTTGCTGCTTTTGGAACTTTTATGCACTTAGTTGGCTGCTGCCATTTCTACATGGCTACAAATCACTTCATTTTGGGATACCTAGTAATAAAGAAAGAAAGAAAGATACTTTATAAATGTAATAGAATGAGCAACTCCAAACTTATTTCTACTCTCTTGGCTTTGTCACCACTGCCATGATAGTCTGTCAATTATCCCTAGTCAAAGCATCAAGATTCCTCTATTTAGAAGGCTGCTTTATGATTTGACCAGATACTCTAAGTTATATTAAAAACTATAGACTGGAAAAAATGTTAATTTTTTATTACTGATTTCCAGGTGCATTTGATGTTGCTGTATCAAAGACTACATTGGTAGGAATTCACAGACAAAGTATTGTCCTTGGATGCAGTTTTACTGTTGATAGTCGTTTACCACTGGACCATGTAATCATCACTTGGCAACGTGCTGAGACGAATGACGTGGTGCACAGTTATTATTATGGCAAAGACCAACTCAGTCAACAGAATGAACAGTATTCAGGCAGAACAAGTCTATTTCCAGAGGAATTCAAACATGGCAATGCTTCATTAAAACTGGCAGGAATGACAGCAGAGGATGCTGGGGAGTATGTGTGCTTTGTTGGCAATATATTGGGAAGTGCCAAAGGGACAATTTCATTGAAATTTGCAGGTAAATAAGTTTTATTTGTTCCTAATTATGCAGTGATGATTTTGTTACAAAATCAATGTGATAATTCATGTTTAATGTGCTTAAAATTCATAAGGAGAATAGTCAGGTTGCAATTAACACAAATTAAACTGAACGCAAGATTGCCAAAAGCCTAACGTAATGAAGTTAATGTAGGAGATTAAAACCCAGATATAAAAGGAAATTTGTTTGACTGTTACAATCAAAGGGTGATCAAGATTATAGACATATTTTTGTGATCCAATATAAATCCTTTGTAGAGGAAGGACATCAGGCTGCAAATAGCTTAGCAACAGCTTCATTTCTTTCCAGAATGTCAGTTTACTAGGGATTCTGCCCTTGTTTATGATAAAGTTATGAATAACAAGTACATGGACATATGATTTTTTTGTTTGATCAACATGTCAAATCCTTGCCCATTTTGAAAGCTCCTCAACTGCCTACACTTTACTCAACCCTCCCCTGTTCAAACTGCCATGTCCTGAAGAGGGGTTACACCTAAACCATCGACTTCTCCACCTCCTGATGCTGCCTGGCTTGCTGTGTTCTTCCAGCCTCCTGCCAAACTGCCGTGGTGGCAGTATGACTTTTATAACCAAGTGACCTTGCTTTCTGCCTTGAATGCCTGGCCTTGACCAGTTAACCACATCCTGCATTTCTCACTACAGTATCTTCATGCTTTTTCTAACTCAGCAATTTCAATTTCCATCTTCACTTACTTGACCTTCTCTTGGTATTCTATTGCCACCCGCACAATATAACTTCTCATTACAGTATAAAGATCCCAACTTGTATACATAACCACTCCCTTTATCTTATGACCTCACAAGGCTCTCTATTCCCACCATTTCAAACACAGACAGACAGTTAGTTTCAACCATTTCTACGTATTCCACTCCCCTCCGATCTTATCACACCCTTTCAAAGTACTTTGTAGGCCTCCGTTAACATGAGTGAAGAACCTACTCAAATCTATCATTAAAGGTAGAGTGGCTGCACATTAGGACAAACATGAGCGATCCCATATTAGAATAGTCACTTTGGAGTTTTATTTTGAGGAGAAAAGATTATTAATAAAGAGGTGAGTTCAAAGAATTTAGATAGCATTTTGACTTGGCTTAGAAATTCTTAGGATGGTCGAAGTTAAAGAATGGGGCAAATGGAATACACCCTGTAGAACTGTAATGTTGCATTATTATTTGTAACCTATAGATGCGTGTGAAAAGAGAGGGCTTCCTTTGTGTTGTGTGGCTGATTTTTGATTTGTCTATCTTGAGATTATATATTAATGCCACCCGGATGCTTCACAAATTATTTAATGTCAACAAAAGCAATTTTCTGTTACTTCTGAATAATGCAAGCAATTCTTCTTTGTAATTCACAGCTTACTATAGGGATCCACAACTGTTCATCAAACTGAAACCATCCAGTTCGACTATCATTCTGGAATCTCAAGGTTATCCTGAACCATCTATTTTCTGGTACTGCGCAGAAGATAAAAATGTGTCCCTCCAGCCTGAAATTTCATTTGTTAAAAGTGAAGATGGTCTTTACTCATTCCAGAGTATTCTTAAACTTGATAACACAATGATGAACTGTAACCATGTGGTTGAAATTCAGAACTCCCTTGTTAACCAGACTGTTACCAGGAAATTCAACATCCTTTTACAACGTAAGTTATTAATTTAGTCAATTATTAGTTCAGGTACTTAAGTCAAATTTCCTGGAATTGTGCCTTAGACATAAATAAAATCTTTGAAACTATTTATCTGAAGAAATACATAAAGTTCAATTTTCCAAACCAGAGAAATGGCTTATACACTAGGAGCACAAATCACAAGAAACCTCAACTTTTTTGCCACAATTTCCTATTCCTAGATTTTAATAAAAGGAAAATCACATGAACTGTGACCTACACTCTGTGTTATATTTTCGAAATAGAAAAATGTAACTGCACTTTCTTGATTTATATTTCCCGTAGGCAAGACTGCTCTGGGACATATATTCACAGAAACGAAATTTTAATCGCAAAAAAGAGCATTGTAACATTTACCTCTGAATGCAAAATTAATCATTTTTGTGAAATATTCACAGAAGCCACAAAATATAATGCGTCAAGTTCAAGGGTATAATTTGTACAGTGCCTTCTCCTAATTTCCCGTCTTTACTTCAGCAGAAATCCAAAAGTAAATTATCTGGTGAAAAGGAAACTCTTGTGCACATATTTTGTAGAAGTGAATTAATTTGATGGATTAATATTTATGTTTTTCACTTTCAGAACAAGATATTCAGAACCAAAACTTCAACAAGAACATGTGGATTGCTCTCAACTCCTGTACAATTCTGATATTTGTAGCAATTATTATTCTGATATTGCTAATCTGTAGAAGCAAACAAGCTCAACAACAGGAAATTGAAGAAAAAGCGAAGTGTGAATTTATATGAGTGATCCCAGGAATGGAACAGTTGATTTTTTTGTTTATTCTCAGGTGATTCACAAGACTTTATTATCCACTGTTAGGATGAGCTTTCTTTTTGAACTTCTGCCTTCCGTATGTTGAAGGTTCTTCCGCAGTGCTGTTAGCTAGGGAATTACTAGTTTTGACCCAGCAACGAAAAAGAAACAATGCTGTGTGGTGTAATCAATGTCAAAAGGTAACCTGGAGGTGAGGCTGTTCCATTGCAGCTACTTGTTCATCCCACTGAGTGTTGTAGAAGACACAGCTGAAGAAGCAGCACTTCCTATAAGAATCTACATACTGTAACCACAGTACATCTGCAATGCACATTGTGTAATGTTAGGACTAACTTTTGATACTGAAAAATACAGTTTCTAAGTTGACCAGATCTGTGATCATTTTATGAATGAGTAGCAGTTTATATATATATCTCTCTGGAGTTATGTAGAAGTTGGTCGCTGCTTTCCCATCCCATATCCTTCTAAACCTTGGATTAAAATGCAATAGTGATTGAAGCTCATGAGCAGCTAGCAGTGAGAACATTATGGATAAATAGATGGCTCTGGTTAGCTTAACTTTCAGCTACAGCTTTTCAATGACTGAAGTTATTTCAGATTTGATTATTCCCTGCTGATCATAGGGAAGATTAAGATATATATAAATCAATCATGAAGCAAACAGTCAGCATCTTATAATTATGCAAACAGAAAACAGAATTGGACAAGCAAAGACTAACAAAGTCATGTAAGCGCTATGATGTACATTGTTGCCAGCAGGAATAGAATATGCCATTTTCTAATCTACAGTTGAAGGAGACATGTTGAGCTCTAGAAAGTCACAAGTATGGAGTACAAGGTCAAAAACTGTGGCCCCAAAAGTTCATCATCTGTGATCCTAGCAGTGGTGCAGAAATTGGGGTCACTTGTATCCTGCCAGTGTTTGTCAAGTCGTCAAGAAGTTATCTAGTTTTCCTGTGCTGGTGAAACCCAGTGTTATTATAGATGCATCTTCAATGCAGCTACGATATCTGCCATAGCAAGTGGGTGACTAAGGCTCTCCCCACCTGCCTCTCCGACCTCAGTCATGGACTCTTTCAGCTGTTCTATTCCACAAAGCTATGCACTGAAGAATAGAACTGGAGCTAATGTTTACAAATTTTTATGTTTTTTTTAAACCGAGATACACATTACGAAAATATCCCTAATCATGTAACAACACTAACTATTTGTAGGCGCACAAGTGAAGGCCCAGTTATGGTCCACCATGTTTGTACAATTAAACACAATTAATATACAATTAACATTGTCTTCCTAATTCGGAGGATGATCAAGTAGGTTTAAAAAAAATTAGTCCAACTTTTGGAATTCATCTGATGGGGCCCTCATCTGGCATCTCAACTCAGTGTTGGGAACCAACACCAGCAGTGCAATTTGAAACCATGTTGTTGTGAATCCCTGACCCTAGTGTAGCCTTTTTAACATTTGCCATGAAAGGAGAAGATAGAATGATCTATCTACCATTTAAAACAGGGTCTCAGTCATTTTCTGCCACATTCTTGCCAGAATTGAAGTTGGGCAAAACCTATGTGGACGTTGAGGGCCCAACAGTTTACACAATATGCCTTACCTTGTTTTATATTCAACATTTAATAATTTATTTAGAATAAAGAGCTGATTTTAAACTAATACAACTTGTAAGTTTGGTTCACGGTCAGATTGATCTCTTGATTTATAGCCCCTCAATTTTATATTCAAATTACTTCATTGGAGCCCAAAATCAGGCAGGCTATAAATCCCAAATGAGGCCCATTTCTGGCTCAGACATTTGGACATAACTGTAATCTGATGTGTTTCTATCTGGCATTTTGTGAAAAATCCATCAAGAACTTTAAGTTCAACTCTTAACTAACAGAAATAATAATCACTGCCAAAAAACTCCCCACATATTTAAATTATTTCATGTCTATTCTGGCTGCATTACTTTTATCAGTTTAAAGTATTTTATATTTTTAACACAAATGTATGGAATATGAACTTAAATTTTGTAAGTTTCATGCAAACAATTTTCTAAATAAATTGTCATCCATTTATGTTGTGAGGCTACAGTGTGGTAATTTCTTTTTTCAGGAACAAATTTTCTTGAGTGATAAAGCATAATTCACTGCAGCATGAACTCATTAAATTTAAATTATCCAGCAGATTTAAATACATTCAAACATCAGAGAACATTGGAAAACATCTGAGAATTTGTCAAACATTTTAACAAGTCTTGTAACCATGAAGGTGAGGAAGTAGCAAACAAATGAGTGGAAAAACCTGGCAATTCTGCACCCAGCAGAGGCGCTGAGTATTCACAGATCAGATATAGTGCTGCCAGTTACAAACATTTACTGCAGTTATGAGAATTTAATGTTTTGAATGCTCCTTTTTCCCCCTCATTATTCATCATTACAATTTCATTTCTGCACACTGGACATTCTGTCTCCTCTGAAAGTTGATGGTAACAACAAGCAAACACATTCTTGTTGATCCTGCAAAAGTCCTCCTGCCAAAGTCTGGAAGCTTGTGCCAAATCAGGAAAAATCTCAGACTAGCCAAGGAGCAGGCTGACATAGTCATACTCAACATTAGACCTTACAGGCAATGTGCCAGACACAACCATCACCATCCCTGGATATGTTCTGTTCTACCAGAGGAAATAGAACAGTGGTTAATAGTCGGAAGGAATTAACCTAGAAGGCCTCAATGTGACTCCTGACCACATGAAGTCTCATGGCATCAGGATAAACTTGGGCAAGGGAACTTCCTACTGATTACAACCTACTGTTTCCCACTTCAACTAATAAATCACTGCTCCTCCATGTTGAAAAGCACTTGGTGAAAGCATTAAAAGTGAATAAGTCGTTGACAGCATTCTCTCTAAACAGTGCGTGGTTAGCAGCTCTGAATTCTGCACACAGCAATTAGTATGATGATACTAATCATGGCACTGATTTCCAATTCCTGAAATCACTGCCACATATGACCTTGGAGGTCCACACAGAGGAAATGAAAAATGAAGGGAATGCTGGTCACAGAATGTACTCTGGCTGGGGGACTTTGAAGTCCTCACAAAGAGGAGTTTAATAACACCATTACTGAAAAGCTGGTCAAGTCCTAAAAGACATAGCTGCTAGATTTGGTTTACAGCAGATGATGAGAGAATCCATGAAGAAGAGCTGCTTAATCTTCTCACCACTGAACAGGCTACAGACACATCTAATCAGTAAGAATGACCAGCACACGGTCCTTGTGGAGACAAAAACAAAATATTGAGCTGGAGAAAAATTACAAGAGAAGCCCTGTCTGGAGTATCATACACTGTGCGTATCTACACACACTTTCCTGAGGCCTGGTTATCTCCAAGTACTTTAACTCCTTCTGCATTCCTTTATTTATATCTGTACAAAGTAATTATCAAATGCAGCTCTCCAGTTTAGTGTCCAAGACCCCTCTGTTGTGTTGGAATACGTTTGCTGTCTTACTGATGTCAAGAGGACAATGACACAGTGGTGTCAGTGCTGGATTAACAATTCAGAGATTCAGGTAACATTCTGGGTATGTAGGATCAAATGCCATCCCAGCAGATAATGGAATTTCAACTGGAATTAAAATTCTAATGACAACTGTGAAACCATTGTCATGAATATGCATCAGGTTCAGTAATGCCATTTAGGGAAGGAAATCTGACATGCTTACCTGGTCAACCCACATGTGACTCCAGACCCACAACAATTTGGGGAACTCTTCAATGGCTTCTAAAATGGCCTGGCAAGACCTTCAATTGCATCAGCCACTAAAATATCGCCAAAAAAACAAATGGACTGATGAATAGCCAAGTATTGACTTAAAGTCATAGTGTCATACAACACAGAAACAGATCCTTCACTCCAACTCATCTGCACCAACCAGACATCTCAATCTGACTTAGTCCAATTTGCCAGCATTTGGCCCATATCCCTCCAAACCCTTCCTATTCATGTACCCATCCAGATGCCTATTAAATGTTGTAATTGTACCAGCCTCCACCATTTCCTCTGGTAGCTCATTCCATATACTACCGCCCTCTGTGCAAAGATGATATCCCTCAGATCCTTTTTAAATATTTTCCAATTCACCTTAAACCTATGTCCTCTAGTTTTGGACTCGACCACCCGAGGAAAAAGATCTTGCTATCCACCCTACCTGTGCTCCTCATGATTTTATAAACCTCTAAGGTCACCCTCAGCCAATGACACACCATGGGAAAAAAAACCCAGCCTTTTCATCCCCTCCCAATAGCTTAAACCCTTCAATTTTGGCAGCATCTTTTCTGAACTCTTTCAAGTTTAATGACACTCTTCCTGTGGAATTGAATGCAGTATTTTAAAAGTGGCCTAATATCCCAACTCCTGTACGTTATGCACTGACCAATGAAGGCAGGTTGCCAAATGCCTTCTTCACCATCTTGTCTACCAGTGACTCCACTTCCAAGGAACTATGCACTTGCACCCCTAGGTCTCTTTGTTCGGCAACACTCCCCAGGGCCCTAACATGAACTGTACAAGTCCAGCCCTGGTTTGCTTTAGCAAAATGCAATACCTCACACTTATTTAAATGAAACTCCATCTGCTACTCGTTGGCCCATCTGATGAAGATCCGGTTGTACTCAGATAAACTTCTTCATTGTCCACTACGCCACCAATTTTGGTGCCATTTGCAAACTTACTAACCAGACATCTAATATTCACATCCAAATCATGTATATAAGTGAGGAGAAGCAGGGGACCCAGCACCTATCCTTGCTGCACACCACTGACCACCAGCCTCCAGTGCAAAAAACAATCCTCTACCACCTTCCCCTGTCCCCTACCTTCAAGCTGATTTTGTATGCAATTGGTTAGTTTCCCGGATCTCATGCGATCTAACCTTGCTAACCAGCCTACCATGCAGAACTCTGTCAAACGTTTTGCCAAAGTTCGGGTAGACAACACCTACTGCTCTGACTTCATCAGTCATCTTTCTCACCTCTTCAAAGAAAAACTCAAGTTAGTGAGACACGGTTTCCCATGCACAAAGCTATGTTGATTATCCCTAATCAGTCCTAATGCATGTAAATCCTATCCCTCAATCCTCTCCAACAACCTATCCATCGCTGACATAAGGCTGACCATCAATAGTTCATTGGCTTCTCTTTACAGCCTTTCTTAAACAATGGTACCACATTAGCCTCCCTCTAGTCTTTTGCATCTACTCCGTGGCTATCGATGATACAAATATCTCAGCAAAGGGGTCCAGTAATCGCTTCCCTAGCATCCCACAAAGTTCTGGGAAATGCCTGATCAAGTCTGGAGATTTAAGTACCTTTATATGTTTTAAGACCTCCAGCACCTCCTCTCCTATAGTATGAACCCTTTTCAAGACATCACTATTTATTTGCCCAAGTGCCTGAGCTTTGATGTCCTTCTTCACAGTAATTATTGAGTCAAAATATTCATTTAGTATCTCACCCACCTCCAGTGGTTCCATACAGATGGCCACACTGATCTTTAGTTCTCTCCCTAGTCACTCTTTTGCCCTTGATGTACTTAAAATGTGCCTGAGCACGAGAAATAGTAAACCCAGCTCTGTTGACCCTGAAAAAAGGTTTCCTTACCAACATTTGGGCGACAGCCAAAATTAGGAGAGCTGTCTCTCAGACGAGTTGAGCAAAAAACTGACATAATCATAGTCATTGTGCAAGATATGATTGAATGTCCCAGAGAAAATCACAACGGTGTCACTGTGGTAAACAGTCAGAGAGAGTTGCCGAGGGAGTCCTTGTTATGGACCAGGCCAGACCGCCTCAAAGCATTTCAAAAAATTAGCCCAGACCCTAACTTTGATAGTTGTTTTAAGCAGGTGTAACACAGGTATTCCAGGAGGGATGCAGTTGGTCAAACCACAAAACTGAATTCATTTACAAGATCACTGAATGAAACACAAACAAAAAAAGAACAGAGTACTGAATAACTTAACCTATTTGAAAACCCAACCCATCATCCTAACTTAATGATGTGTTCCAAATACTTGCATCAATCTCCATAAACACCCCTTGGCACAAAAGGTGAAATCATATCTCGCAGAACAAAAGAAGTCAGAGAGAGAGTACCAGCATGAACCTGCTTTTTGGGTCCAACTTCAAAACATTATTTGTGCTAAAATCAAACCAAACCAAACCAGAGCAAAGCTGGGTTGGGAGCACTGGCCACTCCCCTTTCATTGTACAAGTGTTTTATTTAAAAACCTGAAAGCCTTTTGACTGAGGCAGTATCTGTTAGCTATAATCAAATTGGCCCTAAAACCCACCTAAACCCAGGCTTTTCAGAGTCTATCTCTTTTACAGCCTCTCTGAAAAGAAAACTAAGGACAGGGTCTACTACTTTTTGTCATTTACATAAATGATTTGGATGTGAGCATAAGAGGTATAGTTAGTAGTTTGCAGATGACACCAAAATTGGAGGTGTAGTGGACAGCAAAGAAGGTCACCTCAGATTACAACAGGATCTTGACCAGATGGGCCAATGGGCTGAGAAGTAGCAGATGGAGTTTAATTCAGATAAATGTGAGGAGCTGCATTTTGGGAAAGCAAGTCTTAGCAGGACTTATACACTTAATGGTAAGGTCCTCAGGAGTGTTGCTGAACAAGGAGACCTTGGAGTGCAGGTTCATAGCTCCTTGAAAGTGAAGTCGCAGGTAGATAGGATAGTGAAGAAGGCGTTTGGTATGCTTTCCTTTATTGGTCAGAGTATTGAGTACAGGAGTTGGGAGGTCATGTTACGGCTGTATATGACATTGGTTAGGCCAGTGTTGGAATATTGCGTGCAATTCTGGTGTCCTTCCTATCGGAAAGGTGTTGTGAAACTTGAAAGGGTTCAGGAAAGATTTACAAGAATGTTGCCAGGGTTGGAGGATTTGAGCTATAAAGGAGAGGCTCAGCAGACTGAGGCTGTTTTCCCTGGACCATTGGAGGTTGAGGGGTTGGAGGTTTACAAAATCATGAAGGGCATGGATAGGATAAATAGACAAAGTCTTTTCCCTGGGATTGGGGAGTCCAGAACTAGAGGGCATAGGTTTAGGGTGAGAGGGGAAAGATATAAAAGAGACCTAACTTTTTCACACAGAGGGTGGTACGTGTATGGAATGAGTTGCCACCGGATGTGGTGGAGGCTGGTATAATTGCAACATTTAAAAGGCATCTGGATGGGAATATGAATAGGAAGGGTTTGGAGGGATATGAGCCAGGTGCTGGCAGGTGAGACTAGATTGGGTTGGGATATCTGGTCAGCATGGACGGGTTGGACCGAAGGGTCTGTTTCCATGCTGTACATCTCTACGACTCTATTTGCAGATTTTTGTCTCTGAAGTGTGGAGGGGGCAGCATTTATGCAAACCCAAAGGGTCTGTTTCCATGCTGTACATCTCTATGACTCTATGACAACATAACATTGTTGAAGGAGTAGCATTGTCACAGTCCTCAACATTGGCTTCAGACTCCAGGAAGTTCCATCAGTCAAACATTCCCCAATCATAAGGTCTGAAGTTGGCATGTTTGCGGATGATTGCACAATCCTTGGTTTGCGCCACTTTCCCCACTAACCATCCCCCTCCCCCCAACCGAACCCTCTGTATCTTCCCCTGCAACTGTAAAAGATGCAAAATCTGCCGGCACACCACACTCCTCACCTCCATCCAGGGCCCCAACCACTCCTTCCAGATGAGACAGAGGTTCACCTGCCTCTCCTCCAACCCAGTTTACTGTATCTGGTATTCTCTCTATGACTATCCTTGGCCTCCTCCATTGCCTCAGTGAATCAGACCACAAATGGAGGGAACAGTACCTCATCTACCGCCTGGACAATATACAGCCCAGAGGGCTTAACATTGAGTCCTCCAATTTCAAATAGCCTCCCTTCCCAACCCCTGACTCCCTTTTCAGCCTCCCTCCCTTCCTTCCATTCCTCTTATTGACCCTTCCTTCCAGCTACCAACTGGATTATTCCTCCTATTGACCAACCAGGCCGTATCCTCCACCTTTGTTCATCCATACCCCCACCACCCCTCTCTACCATTTCCTCCTTTATCTGCAGCTCCCCTTACACTCACCTCCAGTCCTGAAGACAGGTTACACCCGAAGTGTTGACTTCTCCATCTCCTGATGCTGGCTGGCTGGATGTGTTCTTCCAGCCTCCTGCTTGACTACGATTGCACAATGTTTTGTATTATTCATTATTTCTCAGAAAATGAAGCAATCCACATCCAAATGTACCAAGATCTGGACAGTATCCAGGTTTTGTGCTGTCAAGGAGATAGTAACTTTCATGCCATACAAGTGCCAGGCAATGACTATTTCCGACAAGTGAAGTCCGAACCATTGCATCTTAACATTGCTGTCACCAAATCTCCTATTAAGATCCTGCAGTTTACCATTGACTAGAAAATGAACTACACTAACCATATAAATACTATGGGAAATTGTGGGATCCTTTAACTGGAGGACCTTTAATCTAGTGGATTTCCTTTGGAGAGGACACCTTTCCTGTTGAAACAATCTTCTTTGCATCATCTTAAATTGATCCAGAATTGGTTGGGTTGCAGGGGGTGTGGTTGCTGTTTTTAAGTCACTGGAAGCCTATGTCAATGGGAGTTTGTGGGGATCAGTGATGGGACTTTTGCTGCTTGTGGTATGTACAAAGTGATTTTGGCATGAATGTAGGAGGGTTGAAGAATAAGCTCATGGATGATACAAAGTTTGACTGGTAAGATGATGAGGATATCCTTAGATTGCAGCAAGATATACAGGTAATTCTGGTATAACACATGGTTCATCAACATGAATTGACTAATGACAAATTGTGGATGCTGTTTGGATAACATGTACTTTCTACTGAACGGGTATAGTGGTCTTCTACAGTGCAATTTTCTATAGCAGTTTCCCATAGTACGATTTTCTATAGTGAGTTTGCAGAGGAATGCAACTATTGTGTTATAGCAGGACAACTCGTAGATAGGGTGGTCAGATGGGCTGATGGTGGCACATGGAATTCAATCCAGACAAGTGTTAGGTGATGCACTTGGGCAGGACAAAGTCAATAGGAATAAATGATAAACAGTATGATGCTGGGAAAAACCAAGGATCAGAGGTTCCTTGGTGTGAATGCCCATCGGTTCCATAAAGGCAGATAAATAAAGTGGTTAAGGCAGCATCTTTTGGATAAACCGGGATAAAACAAGGAACTGTGGATGCTGGAGATTTTCCAGCATCCAGTTCTGAAGGTCACTGGACCCTAAATATTAACTGTTTTCTCACCAGAGATTGTGTCATACCTGCTGACTGTCTCCAGCAATTCCTGTTTGCGTAAATTTTGAATAAATTGGAGTTGTTTCCTTGGAGCAGAGGAGATTGAGGAGGAAATGATTGAGGTGTATAAAACTATGAAGGGCATAGATCTGATTTTTTTGTCCATTCATTTCATTAAATAGAATTGTGGAATTTTGACAAATAAATTTGATTTGCTTTCCAGTTAAAACTACAAATCCACAATATTGATCATCCATTGGCTAAAGGAAGTGGATTTGCACCATTTGATAACAGGTACTCCTGCATAGGATGGAATATTGTGTCAGCTCCTTACACTAGGATAAATGCATATCAATCAACAAATCATTCCTTGGAAGCAAGACAATTTCTAGGGAAGTTCTCCTCTGTGCATGCAACAAAGTTATTTCTTAAAGATCAATACAGGACTTTGTTATTATAACACAGAAGAAGGCTATTGGTCTTCTCAAATCCACACCAATCCTCAAACAATTCAGCATTCTCTTGCTCTCTTTGTAGGCTGCATGTTTATCTCCCTCAAGTGCCTCACCTTCCTTTTGGAATCATTAACCATTTGTGCTTTCACTATCATATTCTGCATTAGTAACCGGTGGCGTAGAGTGGTACCACAAATCTTTTCTCTGAGATTGGGGGCCTATGTCAATAGCGATGGTAAAGGATAAACCTCTAATGAGAAGAAACATTTGTCAAACAAGATGTAATTTATCACATGATAGCAATAGATACAAGTTATATGAACTGGTGAGGCATAACTCTCAGAAGACAAAGATGACATGTCTGTCTACATTGGGACCTCACTAGGCTGCTTAATCTCTACCAAAACATCGCTTTCTCATCAGATTGAGTGGAGCTTAATGTAGCCTCAACATTAACTCTTTCAGAGCCATTACCTTATACAGGATTGAGCACTCTCAAGGCACGGAGTTCCAGCTCATACGTACTTGTTACACAAAGGTTCTTCTCCACATTTCTTACCTATAATCTGAAGTCGGGGTTTTCTTGTTCTTGAGTCATTAGCTAATAGGAAGTTCAAAGTTTGTGAGAAGATTTGTAGCTCGGGTGCTCGTTGTTGTGGTTCTGTTCGCCGAGCTGGGAATTTGTGTTGCAGACGTTGCGTCCCCTGTCTAGGTGACATCCTCAGTGCTTGAGAGCCTCCCGTGAAGCGCTTCTGTGATGTTTACTCCGGCATTTATAGTGGTTTGTCTCTGCCGCTTCCGGTTGTCAGTTCCAGCTGTCCATTGCAGTGGTCGGTATATTGGGTCCAGGTCGATGTGCTTATTGATTGAATCCCATCTCGGCGAACAGAATTCCCAGCTCGGTGAGCAGAACCACAACTAATAGGAAGGTTTTTTTGTTGACCTTAACTAAAGCTGTCATAACCTTTTATAAATCAATCAAATGCCTTCTCAATTTCTTTTGTGCCAAGGAGAGCAACCTTAGATTCTCCGACCCAATATTTGAGATAAAATCCATCACTCCTTCTCCCAGGAATAGGTAACTCCATTACAGAATATTTTGCAGAGCATTTGAAAATCAGTTCTCACACAAATGCACAAAGTTCCCACAGCTCTGTTTCAACAATGTACTTTAATACCAGCCTTGGAGAAAACCCCATTGCACAAACATTAAATAATTTATATTCCATTGAACAAACTTTCTCCATAGCTTTTCTCTGAAGCCAACAACCTTGCAACAAATTAGGAGCAATTGAAATCCATTTGGGAAAACTTTTATTGTGCTGAAACTACTTTCAACTCAGACTCTTACATTTGAGATCTTTTAACCAGCAGGTGTGATTATCAATGGGTAGTTTTAGAAGCTTCAGGAGTGCTTACAAATTCATTTTTTCCTGTTAATGGAGTGGATTAACAGACTGCAACTGAAAATAGTTTACTGGTCCCCATAACTGAGTTCTGATGCTTTGGAGGTTGGTAAGGGGGAGGAGGTGGGGGATGGTGATTCAGGGGTGGGCACTTGAGTAAAATTGATCCCCCCATCCGGGTTAATGAGCAGATATCACAATGGCTCCTAAGAGCAGCATGCTTACATTATGAAGTACACCAAGAGAGCTGGAAGAGGCAACACTTCTAAAACTTTCTAAACTTAAGGTCATAAAACAACTTTCATTCAAGTCATCGAAGGAACTACTTTGGGTGGCTTTTCCATGGGCCAACACCAGCAGAACCAGGAAATGGCAGTGAAAAAGTCACAGAGAGGGGAGTGATTTGAAAAAGGGAGACAGAGGGGAAAAGGTAGCACTGAGGAGTACAGTTTGCGAGATGGCATTCACAGTTTTGACAGCAGACGATAAGGATAGCATATAAATGGAAGTGAATACTGTTATAACTGACGATATCTGTACCTGAGATGCTAGTCTGTCTTCCCATTTCAGAAGTTTAATGGACAAAATGTGTTTGTACCATGGAAGGCCAACCTGCACATCACTTTCTGCTCAGGTTACGTTTTCATTATTTTGATTCAATTACTCAGAAATGGCTGCCACTTACTCCTTAAACTGTTCAAGCTTCCAACTCGGTCCCTGTACTTCCTTCCTGCATCCAACACTTGTGAATTGATTGACAAAGAAGACTTCTATATTGGTGCAGGGCTGAAGTTTCAACACAGGATTTAAAACCAGCTAGATTAACGGAAGAACAACATCTGTCACAATGAACGTAAAATATGGACTTCTGCATTTTAAATTTCATCATCTCATGGGACTTTCATGGAGTGAAATTGTTGAGAAAGAAAAACAAAAGAGAAAACAAACACAGACTAACAAATGGTCACAGGCAGCATCTGACTACACAGTTTTAGCTATGTTCCATGAAACCAACATAGATTACAGGAAATACAGCATGAGGTTAAATTAATATTTTTCCAAAGGGCTTGGAAACCAGCCAGAAAGTCCACCCTTTGAGGTATGAAAAGATTTTCATCTCCTATCAGATTTGAATGATGAGAATCTTTATGTGTTGGAGATTATGCATTGCCCATAGTTGGAATATATAAAAAGTTGCTATTTGAAGAGGTTATCTTTGTGGCAGAAGCAAATGACTGCAGCATTGAAACAGGTGGAAAATGGTCAATTTCATTGCCTCTCTGGAACTGTGGATGTTTGTGTATGGGACTGCCCAAATGCTTTATGCTTGATGTTGCTCTTTATTATTTTTCTCAGGGTTAGCAAATAAACTTGCTCATTTTTAACTCAAGTAAACCTTGTGATTGACTGCTTATGGCTCTAGGAAAAATGAATACATTTTAACTGGAGAAATGTAGAGCTGTTAAACGAATAACTTAAGTTATTGTTGTGACAAACCCAGAAAGTTGATAAAGTGGGACTCTATTCACCCCTTCATGACACATCGGACAAAGATAACAATCAAATATATTATACCTGATAAAATGCTTCAAAAGTATAGTTAAATTATGCTTCAAACTTAGATATTACCTTAAAATGTTTTAAAAAGCAGTCATACCCATCTTCAAGAGAGAGAATTGTTAGTTAGCTTTTCACTTTGGTTATCTTGATCAATATTTGATCTAATTAAACCTTTAGTGAATGCCATACCCGATAGCATACTAAAAGGATCATTTTACATTAACTTGGGAACACTTGTAACTCGGTAAGGTAGCTTTAAAGTCAATGAAAACAATTTTCTTACATAAGCTAGAAACACAATTATTTAAAAAACTATTATATGGAGAAATTCTTGCAATTTCAGACTATTAGATCAGAGCATTAATTATTATTGCTATCTACAACATATTCGATTCCAATGTAAATTGTTATGCAATCAAATACAGGAAATTCTTGTTTGACACAGACAGTAGACATGATGCAATGTCTAGGAATTACATAAGATACTCGAGGTATCTCTGGGAGGGAAGATCTTAGTTTGAAGATATAAACAGCCCCCAGAACATGCGGGTGCTTTCCATGGAATACAAGGAACAATTTTCACAATAGTAAGCATTTCTATATATCATCTACCATTGAATTACTTACAACAATGCTAAATTATTTGGAGCCTCAGTAAATAAATATTCAGACAGTATTATTCCTGAATTCTATACAATAGTTCAAATACAGTTATGATTCTAATTCTAGACTTTGCTCCTTTGAGGTACAAATCTATATGAATAAACATAAATTGGCATACTTCTATAATTGTTGTAAACTATATACTGAAGGTAGCAGCTAGAGAATAAGGCACAGGACAATGTAATATCATTGGTGTTCCCACTCTGAATTTAAAAAGTGCTAGGACATGATCTTCCTCAGTAATTGAATACTGTCACCTGCTGCCCAGAAAATGTCTTTCAAATTGGTAGTGTCCCTACCTCTGGGCCAGAAAGCTTAAGTTCAAGTCCACCCTGCTCTAGAGTTGTCTCATGACATCACTAAACAGGTTGATTAAAAATGCATATAAGACCATCTTTGATATGAATGGCAATGCCTACTTTCCCGTAAAGGTTCAGAGACTTTCTACAGTAATCAAGGTAGTCAGTGCGACACAAGCCACCAAATAGTAACTCTTACACTGAAGGCAGTACTTTTTTATACTTTCCATAGCTCATGAAATTCTTTCAACTGATAAATAATGTAGGATTTTGATAGACTATATACAAAAAGGTTCATTTTATGGGGAAGGGCATAACCAGAGGTAATTGTGGGCGGCACAGTGGCTAGCATTGCTGCCTTACAGTGCCAGAGACCTGGGTTCACTTCCTGCCTCAAGTAATTGTCTGTGTGGAGTTTGCACATTCTCCCAATGTCTGCGTGGGTTTCCTCCGGGTGCTCCGGTTTCCTCCCACAGTCCCAAGATGTGCAGATTAGGTGAATTGGCCATACTAAATTGCCCGTAGTGTTAGGTGAAGGGGTAAATGTAGGAGAATGGGTCTGGGTGGGTTGCTCTTCGGAGGGTCGGTGTGGACCTGTTGGACCGAAGGGCCTGTTTCCACACTGTAAGAAATCTAATCTAATCTAATCTAAATTTAGATAGTCACCAAGAACTGAAATAGGGAATTCAGATTAAATTTATATTCTACAATAGAATGGTGTGGTTGAGGTGAATTGTATAAGTAAAATTGAAGGAGATGCTAGACCAATGACTAAGGGAGAAAATGAAATAGATGGTTATTAGGAGACATTTTGAGAAGAAAGAATGCAAAGAGGTTTGAATGGACATAACCACTAGCATAAATTGATTGTGCACATTACCTACATAATCTCTGAAAAACTTATTCCTCTACTGTATCAAGTTGCTGTGGTTCTGTTCGCCGAGCTGGAAGTTTTTGTTGCAAACGTTTCATCCCCTGTCTAGGTGACATCCTCAGTGCTTGGGAGCCTCCTGTGAAGCGCTTCTGTGGTGTTTCCTCCAGCATTTATAGTGGCCTGTCCCTGCCGCTCCCGGTTG
>NC_057736.1:28315727-28322354 GCF_004010195.1 Chiloscyllium plagiosum
GTGGCTGTTGTTTTGTGTGCTGTTATAAGTCCTAGTGGTCGCAGTAGTCTGGCAGCCACACTACCATACATCAAGAACATCTCTGAAATGACAGCCAGACTACTGCGACCACTAGGACTTATAACAGCACACAAACCAACAGCCACTCTCAGACAACAACTCACCAAAACGAAGGACCCGATACCCAGCATGAGCAAAACTAATGTAGTGTACAAAATCCCATGCAAGGACTGCACAACACACTATATAGGATAAACAGGAAGATAGCTAACAATCCGCATCCACGAACATCAACTAGCCACGAAACGACATGACCAGCTATCCCTAGTAGCCACACACGCAGACGACAAGCAACATGAATTTGACTGGGACAACACTACCATTATAGGGCAAGCGAAACAAAGAACAGCCAGGGAATTCCTAGAAGCATGGCACTCATCCACAAACTCCATCAACAAACACATCGACCTGCACCCAATATACCGGTCACTACAGCGGACAGCTGAAACTGACAACCGGAAGCAGCAGGGACAGGCCACTAAACAATGCCGGAGAAAACACCACAGAAGCGCTTCACAGGAGGCTCCCAAGCACTGAGGATGTCACCTAGACAGGAGACAAAACATTTGCAACAAAAACTTCCAGCTCGGCGAACAGAACCACAGCAACGAGCACCCGAGCTACAAATCTTCTCACAAACTTTGAACTGTATCAAGTTGCTGCGATGAAACAATCCTGACCCTCAGGATTGATAATCATTTTGTCATTCCTTTAATCTCACTTGATCTGAAAACAATTAGGACTTAACTCCTTGTGTAGATTTACTATAAACTAAATATAGCTTAATTGAGTATTTTACATTTGTTGAGATTGCTTGTAATTGTCTTAATCTCTGATGGAACATTGGATACAGTAGGTTAAAGTACATATTAAAATGAATCATCTGATTTTATCTTTTCAGTGCAAATTATTAAACAATAAAGCTGAATACTTTGAAAACAACCATCCGAAATTGTTAGAATGTTCTTTATGTAATGTTAAGTTTGGTATACGTTAAAGAAATAAAAGGACCAATGTCATTTGATCTCCCTCTTTTGAGTGTTCATGAAACATTGAGCAGAACTTTCTGAAAAATAGTTTTCTGGAAAAGAGTACAATTTACCGTGCCCGATCAGGTTTGGCTCACTCAATGTACTACTTGGACTCTATTAATTATACAATTAGGCTCTTGGGGGCCTTGTTCTCAGGGAATCTGGAGAGACAGTAAAGCTCTCCAATGCTGGGACCTTCTGTGCTTCACAACTCTGGTGATATATTTAAAGCTTAACTGCCCACCACTTCAGCTGCTGCAAACCAAGAACTGGCCCTCAGACAGAGATACTTGACCATCATTACTGAACATAAGCCTCAGGAAAAAACAACATGTCCCCTTCTTCGCAGATAGCTGGAGCTGCTGGTGGGTAGGAAAATGAAAAGGAGGGCAGTTCTGTTTGCAGCTGATTGCCATAGAAGACCATGCCAACAGACATGTACAGCTTGAACACAGCTTGTGTCCTGAGTGAAAATAAATGCAGTCATGCAAAAAGAAGGTTAATGACATTTTGTGCTCCATAACTGCACTATCTTCTCTCTACTACCTCACACCAACAAAGAACAAAGAAAGAACAAAGAAAATTTACAGCCCAGGAACAGGCCCTTTGGCCTTCCAAGCCTGAGCCAATTCAAATCTACTGTCTAAACCTGTCGCCCAATTCCTAAGCAGCTGCATCCCTCTGCTCCCTACTCATGCATTTGTCCAGACACTTCTTAGATGAATATACCATGCCTCCCTCTACCACCTCTGTTGGCAACACATTCCAGACACCTACCACTCTCTGTGTAAAGTACTTGCCGTGTATATGCCCCTTAAACTTTTCACCTCTCACCTTGAAAGCGTGACCTCTCATTATTGATTCCTTCACCCTGGGAAAAACCTTATCTCTATCTCCCCTGTCTATACCCATCATGATTTTGTAGATCTCAATCAGGTCCCCCCTCAATCTCCTTTTCTCTAATGACAACAAATCTAACCTACTCAACCTCTCTTCATAGCCAGCACCTTCCATACCAGGCAACATCCTCGTAAACCTTCTCCGCATCCTCTCCAAAGCGTCCACATCCTTTTGGTAATGTGGCGACCAGAATTGTACACAGTATTCTAAGTGCGGTCAAACCAACGTCGTGTACAACTTTAACATGACTTGCCAGCTCTTATACTCAATACCCCGTCTGATGAAGGCAAACATACCATATGCCTTCTTGACAACTCTATCCACCTGTGCAGCAACCTTCAGGGTACAATGGGCCTGAACTTCGAGATCTCTCTGCTCATCAACTTTTTCCCAAGGCTCTTCTGTTTACTGTATAATTTGCTGTAGAATTAGACTTCGCAAAATGCATCACCTCACATTTGCCTGGATTGAACTCCATCTGCCACTTCTCCACCCAACTCTCCAGTCTATCTATATTCTCCTGTATTCTTTGACAGTCCCCTATGCTTTCTGCTATTCCATCAATCTTAATGTTATCTGCAAACTTGCTGATCATACCAACAGTGCCCTCTTCCAGATCATTTATGTATATCACAAACAACAATGGCCCCAGCACTGACCCCTGTGGAACACCACTGGTCACCTTCCTCCATTGTTGAGAAACTCCCTTCTCTGTCTCCTGTTGCTTAACCAATTCTTTATCCACCTAGCTAGAACACCCTGCACATGACTTCACTTTCTCTATTAGTTAACCATGGGGAACCTTATCAAACGCCTTACTAAAGTCCATTTACAGCCCTTCCTTCATCTATTAACTTGGTCACTTCCTCAAAGAACTCTATTAAGTTGGTAAGACATGATCTCCCCCGCACAAAACCATGTTGCCTATCACTGATAAGCCTATTCCTTTCTAAATATAAGTAGATTTTATCCCTCAGTACCTTTTCCAGCAACTTTCCCACCACTGACGTCAGGCTCACTGGTCTGTAGTTACCCGGAATATCCCTACTACTCTTCTTGTACAGGGGACAACATGAGCAACCCTCCAGTCCTCCGGCACCTCACCTGTGTTTAAAGGATGCTACAAAGATATCTATCAGGGCCCCAGCTATTTCCTCTCTCGCCTCACTCAGCAACTTGGGATAGATCCCATCTGTTCCCGGGGATTGTCCATCTTAATAACTTCTAGCCTACCCAACAGATCTTCCCTACTTACATCGTGATCCAGACTTACCGAACTTATATCTCTAATCTCAACATTCATCATGTCCCTCTCCTCAGTGAACACTAATGCAAAGTAATCATTCAGAATCTCACCCTTTTTCTCAGGTTCGGCACACAGCCTTCCCTCCTTATCCTTTCGTGGACCAATCCTTTCTCTAGTTACCCATTTGCTTCTTATAAAAGAATAAAAGGCTTTGGGATTCTCCTTAATTCTGCTCGCTAAAGCTCGTTCATGACCCCTTTTAGCCAGCTTAATTCCTCCCTAACATTCACTCTCACTCTGCTCTTGAACATATATCTTTTCAAGGCTCACGACTTTCACCTCTCATTATTGCATGCATTATGTCCACTCAAATGCTTTTACTCATCTCATTATCATTAACTATTAGCCGTTTCTGCTACCTAAGCTTCCTACTCACTCAGAGGGGACACCTTACAGTCTTCCCTATTCATGCATCATCACGAATTACTCTACCATCCACTTGCATCATACTCAATGATCCCACTCCACCAACACCATTGTTTCATTGCCAAAAATCTAGCCCATGCCTCAGAGTAATGTCTCTTCAGCACTCCAACTGATTTATCTTAAATTTCTGGACTGGTTGCACTTGACTTAAGTCTGACCATGACCCAATCACCAAAGGACATAGATTGCAGACTCTGCTCTGACTGATTGTAGCCAAACCCCTGTACTAGAATTAGATAAGTTTCTTAACTGACTGTGGCAGTACCTCTGACTGACTGTATCCCTTCTTCACCCTACTAAGGACTGTACCTCTGGCTTTCATCGATAGTCATTTGCTAGAAACACATGCAGTGTATTTGCCATGACAATTGTTTTTACATGCCACTAGTCTGACATTAATGTAGCATATGATGGCCTATAACTGGCCTACACTGCCCTGTGTACTAAAAGTAATGCGAGCCATACAGAGGCAGGTAGCATGTGCGTCATTGCTGAAGTCAGTAAGTGTGTACGAGGAAAGCATTGCAAAATATGTAGTGACTAGCAGCCTAAAAGTAAATAATAAGGTGTATCCTGTGCAGATGCATGAGATGTGTGCGTCCCTACATGCAAAGCAATTTGGCAGAAGCATGCAAGTCCTCGATGTCTCAGAGATCCAAAGTAAAGTGTTGAAGATTGAAGCGTGAGTGAATTAGTCTGAGGTGAATAGGTGAGATGATGAGGTGGTTTGCTGATACCAACTTGTGTGAATGCTGGGTCCAGGAGGATGCAGGAACAATGTTGTGAAGATACAGTTGCAGGATGGCCATGGCAAGCATTCAGTGAACTGCAGCCACTAGGCACCCATTCAGATTTACATATTAGGGATTTGCACCACCTAGTGTCTAAGTGAGGAAGAGGAGACTTGGAAGTGGTATACAAATAAGGCAAGCTGTAGTTTTAATATGACACAAATAAATACAGGAATATCTAGTTGCCACTTAGTGGGAGATTCTGAATTTGCCATTTACAGTTTTGAGTCAAAAATCAGGAAAGGTTTCCTTGATGTCAACTTTTTTATTCCATTCATACTATACCTTTCTATTTTTTCTCACCATTACTCATTCCAAACCAGGGATGGGATATATTTCACCTATTTTCAAACCCAAACAGAGGATTCTTCTGTGGGAATACTGAAAACATTTATTTGCTGCTTATTATAGTAAATATATATACCATGTGTTAATCATTGACTGAGGAATGCTGTACCAACAATAAACGTTACATTTGCAGCCCTAAGTATTAATGACAGCTGGCTGTTGGCAAATTGTCCCTGTACAACTACAAATAAAATGCAAGGGATATGTAATTATTTGGTTTCTACAATCATCATAATTCAATTATTTTGAAGTTGGTGCTATTTTTGGGAGGAAGGTTCTTGGAATTCTCAGCATGAGTGTCATACAGCACAAATTTTCCACAAGCTTTCAAACCTGAAGTACATTTACAATACATCAGCAAATGATACAGACTTATGTGTGGTGATGTTTTACATTTATTAGGCACCTAAGATTAATCAATATGAAGGTGTTATGAAGCTCAGGTGGCCTAATGGGTCTGAATTAATATCAATAGATGCTTAGAGCAAATTGAGTGATTGCCTTAAGCCCATTTGGATGGATGTGGTAGAGCTAAATGTTATTGTACTAAATCTGAATGATCATCATTTCATTCTCAGTTCCACACTTTCTGATTGTCGGGGAATAATACAACAGTGTGTAGTGTTTTGTGGAGGAGAAAGGAGACGTTTGGCAGTGTCTTGATGTCTGGCTACAGAAAATTCTGGTGCTAGTTTGGAAATGGAAATTTGTGTTTCCTCTTAACAGAGTACTGGATTTTACCAACATACTGCAGACAGGCAAGTGGGAGGTCTTGCAGAATGACAGAAGTCTGCAAGTGATCCAGATCCCTTCCTGCTATTACAGCAAATTGTCACAGATGGGAACCTGAACAGTGTAACTGATGAAGGGCTTTTGCCCTGAACGTTCAATTCTCCTGCTCCTTGAATGCTGTGCTTTTCCAGCACCACACTAGAGTATAACTGATTCCCCAACTGGAATTAATTGAATTAATTAATTAGACTATTTTTGGCCACTTCCCAAATCTGCCAGCATTGTATTTGCAACAGGAATAAAGTTTGCCATGGGCAGTGAATGAGGCAAGTGACGGTTCTGACCCAGTAAGTTCCTGAGGGTGTAAGCACCCTCTGTTACAACAGTTCTACTCACAAGTTTGATTGAGAAGTAAATATACGAGATAGGATACACCATAGTTATTAACATTGTAAAGAAATGAAAAAATTCATGCAGAAGTAAATTATTAAAGACTTCATCACAGCTAATAGGAAAAGGACCACTTTGAAATTAGGGTGTAACTAGAAGGTAAGATGGAGATGACACACACAGTAATAGTTAAGTTAATAAACTCAAGACTAATACACAGAACAGAAAACAAAAATGGGCAGAGACAATTGTTTAATCACCAAAAAGATCTACTTTAGGTGTAATGTTGACTTTCGGTCTCTTTCCAGGCCTTTTTTTCAGTAATTAAACTATTGTTCATAACTAATTAGATGTGATCTAAGAAAGTAAAGATACTGGATGTAGGTTTGCTTGCTGAGCTGGAAGGTTCGTTTTCAGACATTTCGTCACATCTTCAGTAAACCTCCAAGCCTCATCCAGAGGCTCACCTACCACCCCACTAACCTCCATCCTCACCTACCACCCCACTAACCTCCATGTACAGCGCATCATCCGCCGTCATTTCCGCCACCTCCAAACGGACCCCACCACCAAGGATATATTTCCCTCCCCTCCCCTACCAGCACCCCGTAAAGACCACTCCCTCCGTGACTCCCCCGTCAGA
>NC_057736.1:28322581-28342398 GCF_004010195.1 Chiloscyllium plagiosum
TTCTTCCCGACCTCTCCGCCCCCACCCCAATCTGTCCTATCACCCTCACCTTGACCTTTTTCCACCTATCACATTTCCGACGCCCCTCCCCCAAGTCCCTCCTCCCTATCTTTTATCTTAGCCTGCTGGACAAACTTTCCTCATTCCTGAAGAAGGGCTAATGCCCGAAACGTCGATTCTCCTGTTCCCTAGATGCTGCCTGACCTGCTGCGCTTCTCCAGCAACACATTTCCATCACTGAAGATGTTACCTAGTATGGTGACGAAACGTCTGAAAATGAACCTTCCAGCTCAGCAAGAAAACCTACATCCAGAACCTCAACCTGAGCTACAAATCTTCTCAAAACTCGATAAAGTAAAGATCTTAATTATAAGAGGAACGCTGGACCCATCCAAATGATGTTGCAAAGATTCTTATTAAAATTTGCATGATTTAGAAACCAGGATCAGACAACACTCAAAAGCAGAAAAATAACCTTTACTATTAAACATTTAATGAAGAATTCTTTCCCAGGAAAAGAGGGAGAGCTGACTCAAGCCTAAAATTAATGAGATAAAAGCTCACTTTTAGAAAGGAACCTTCATTGAATAATAAAGAAATAATGTTAAATGATACAGAATCAAATGAAAGTGGGAGGAAGTGATATAGAGAGTTAACACACATTTGCAAAGCAAGAAGGATCTGAACAATATAAAAAAAGACCCTTTCATTGAATTCCTCAGACATAACTTGGCAAAATATACTTTCTCCCATCAGTAGAAGAAATCTTACTCACCTAGGGTTTTAAGGTTAAAAATTTACTTTAAGATGTTGATGGATTTTATATTCTTGGATATCATTAGATATTCTTATATATTCTTAGATGTTCTTAAAGATTCATGAGTAGTTAGAAATATCATTTGGTATGATACCTTTTGATAATTTTTGACAAAGCAGAATAATTATACAAAGTATATCACTTACTAATGTTTGTTAATACAATGGTAGAATTAGTGAATCATCTCATCTACATTATTTTGTTGTAGCTGAATCATATCTTCATTCTAGATGCTTGTTATATGAGTGAATACATGTTCTGTAGAAAGAAATTTTTAAAACATCAGCTTCCCCCTCCATGAGATGGTCAATCCTAAGATTGAGTTTATGGGACCCACTGGCTTGGACTCACCAGAGAGAAGTCAGCAAACAGATGTACCCAATCTAAATTAACTTTAAATCAAAGTTAAAAGCTATAAATTAATCCCTGTCTATTCTTGGCCTCTCACAAGAGAGGGTGAACACTTACCCCCAAGTTGCTGGCCTTTGAGGACTCTTCAAAATGGAGGCACCTCTTCTTCTCCATGCAGCTTCAGTAACAGCCTCTCTTGGTCAAGCCAGTAAAAAGGTGCTGAGCTGCCTCTAACTGATTTAGCAACTCTGCAGGTGGGCCATTCCCCTTAAATGGATGGTGTGCTTGGCTCTGTCCTCTTAAATGGCTGCAGCTGGTAAAGGGCCATCCAGGGCCATGCTGTATTTGCATAGGCATTGGTCACTTTTCTTCCAATGCCAGTACTAGAACAAACAGGTTCTGATAAAATTCTTACCAGAGGAGGTGCCAAAGCAAATTACAGATGAAGGATAAATGAGCAGAAACATGATGCAAGGAAATGAAATATGGTTCCTCAACACTGTTGCTCTCATTAGCTCTTTATGTTCAACTTCACTGATATTTCCTTTCTCACTCACTAATTAAGTATAAAATCAAAATAATGGAAGCAAACAGCAGAATTTTTTTTTAATATTCCCTTTCAGGTCTCCAAACTCATTTGGATTTGTTTGGATGAAGCCTACAATAGATCAATCAGTTTACCACTCAGATTATAGTTTCATTTTCTGATATTGATCAGTATGCATCAGAAACCTCAATTTTTACTTCTGATGGAGTATGATAATACCTGGCTAGAAGTGAAATGTTTGCATTCAATTTGCTTGAACAGAGTTTCACCTAACCTGAATGAAGAAAAAATAAACAATAATCAATTGAATGTCGTTTATTCTTGGCAACCCAAAATATATTAAATACAAATGGAGATTAAAACACATCACACCATCCCTTCCCCACCACTTCCTTCAATCTGAGCCCCATAACCACTTTGAATTGATGATCATTTTGAGAACGCTATTGTTTCTACAGCACAAGTTATAGATCTCTAGACAGATTAGCTGGAATTGCAGTATTATAACTAGCTCACCACCCTGGAGACACTTTTACACATCCATATAATGGAGCTCACTGAACAAAGATACCTCACACTGACTCTTAAACATGAACAGCATGGAACTGTTCTAGATGCTTCTAAACAACAGCATCAAAAACAAATAAGAGTTGGCAGATAGGCAGGTGAGAAAAAAAACATTTCTGCTTGTAAGTATTCTTACTCCTACTTGGGGTTTCAGCTGCACCAGTACAATTAATAATAATTTGAACATAAAATGTTATTTCCCAGTCATGTTCAGTAAAACAAGACACTGAATCACATGTAGTTAAACTTAAATAGCAGGATATATCAAGTCAAGCAATTAATCTAGTTGAAGTACCTCTATCTATCATGATATTTGCTGCTGGACACACTGAATACATTCAAGAAGGAATAAACCCTGTTCAAATATTACATCTGACCCAGAACAAACCCAGCAACCAGTTTGAACTGATTGCCGCTGCAAGCTTTACATAATGAATGGATAAAAATGTGATAGATTCTGGCAGTGCTTTAATTGCTGGAAGTCTGATCAAATACAAGGTTTGATTATCAAGAAACTACTGTCTTCAGAATAATCAATCCAGAGAAACCTGCTCTAATCTGGTTGTACAGCAGCAATTACACTCAAAAGAAAGGTTCAGAAATTGATTACAAAGGCTGATCAGATAAACTAATATGCCTAAACATGCACATGAATCTTTCACTGCAGACTGGAAAACACTCTTATGAGACTAAGTATCAGACACTGTAAGGCCTCTCACACTATGAGTATCTCTGAGCTTACAGACATAAATATGTGAATAGATTAATAAGACAATCTGTGTAAAATATTCACAGTTTGTCCCTTTTTAAGCTTAGTTTATTAAAACTGCTGCAGAACACTCTGAAACTTAAATTGCACTGCTATGCAGGTAAGATCAGTTTCATCTGACCATGATTTAATGTTTTATTAAGCATTTTATTCCAAACTGTGTTCAACTATTAGCATCATTACTTGGAAGTGATGGAGACATGACCCATTTGATGTAACAATTGATGTGCAAGGATTGGTATGTGAAAGGAAGTGTTCATAATAATTTCTCAATAATTATTTTAACTACCTATATAGAGAAGTGTTGAAAGCATAAAGTTTACTGATGGAACACATTCCGATCTCCTAGGCAGCAGCAGAGTTAGAATAAGTGTACAAAAAAGAGCAGGCACCACAAGCAGTAAAAAGCAGTCAAATTAGACTGTGAAAGATTGACATATTTTGCACTATGTGTCAAAGAATCTCAAACTGCCAGAAGTGAGCATAAACCCTTCACTCACCTTCCCCCAGAAATGAAGAATCATAGGCTCTGACTACTTCTTTTGATTATTTTTAAATTGCAATAACATTTGAAACAATATCCTTCATAAACTGATGGAAAGTTTCTTTCTCTTTTAAGCTTTGTGAAATGTCCTTATTAAATTGGTAAGCCATTGATGTATTATCACTAAAGTGGAATACAGGAGGTCCCTGATGTCTGAACATCTGACTTACGAATGCTAATACTTATCCCATACATGGGTGTAATTTTAAAGATCAGCATGTGCACGTTTCATGTACTTACAAATGGCTACTGTATATTGGCCTGAAATATGTTCCAACTTGCAAATAGAGTCTAGTACAGAATCTGGGGACTGTCTGTACTGCAGCACTCCTGGTATTTGGTTGAATATAAAGACATGCTTATTTTTTCCAATGGCTGCCCTTAATAATGGTGTGACTTTGCAGCTATTTTAGGACTGCAGAAAAATAGCTCAGCTTCAGAGTATTACCAAGATTATTGTGCAACTCCCAGGCATGGGTCCTGACTACAGAACTGAATAATCCAAGACACACTGGGAAAAGGTACTTCACATTATTTGGGTTTAATATCATATGATATGTAATCCAGTCTGATATAAAAAGGGGTACAAGCAGTAACGATGTAAATATTGGGTATGTTTTGGACTTGTTTTTTTAATATAGGCATGGAAAATGTTAATGTAAATATTTAGGGAATGGAGATGTTCTTACTTAGAGAACTTAATAGTGAGCTGAAAAGAACATAAGAACTAGGAGCAGGAGAAGGCCAACTGGCCTTCAAGCCTGCTCCTCTACTCAATAAGGTAATAGCTGAGCTTTCTGTGGCCTCAGCTCCACTTACCTACCCTCCCACTATAATCCTTAATTCCATAACTTTTCAAAAAATTATCTATCTTAGCTTTAAAAACATTTACTGAGGAAACCTCAACCACTTCACTGCAATTCCATAGATTCACAACCCTCTGGGTGAAGATGTTCCTTTTTGATTCAGTCTTAAATCTGACCTCCCTAATTTTGAGGTGATGCCCTCTTGTTCTAGTTTCACCTGCCAGTGGAAACATCCTCTACTTCTATCTTATCTATTCCCTTCATAATAGTATGCTTCTATAAGACCTCCTCTCATTCTTCTAGATTCCAATGAATATAATCCCAGTCTACGCAGTCTCTCCTCATAAGTCAACCCCCTCAACTCCAGAATCAACCTAGTGAATCTCCTCTGCACCCCTTCCAGTGCCAGTACATCCTTTCTCAAGTAAGGAGACCAAAACTGCATGTAGTACTCCAAGTGTGGCTTCACCAGCACCCTGTACAGCTGCAACATAATCTCCCTGCTTTTAATCTCAATCCCTTTAACAATGAAGGACAAAATTCCATTTGCCTTCCTAATTACTAGTTGCACCTGCAAACCAACTTTCTGTGCTTCATGCACATGGACACCCAGGTAGTACGCTGCACAGTAGCATGTTGCAATTTTTTAACCATTCTCTACTGGGTGGTTGGTGCATGTGGTGTGACTGTAGTTGGTAGGGGTCGACATGGCAGTTGGGATGGTTAGTACGGTTGTAGGATGTGTAGGTACCCTCTTTGAATTGGGGTAAATTCCTCCAATCAGTGCATTGGTGATTTTTTAGTTTTTCTATTTTTGCTGTATATAGTTTTGTAAGTTTTGTTGATTCGTTGGCTGTAGTTATTTTAGCCTGTGTAGTTTTAGGGTTTTGTGGATTCTTTTGCATTAAAGCTCACGATCATGTAGATCGTGATCTTCCTCTCTGGAGTCTAAATGGTGCTGTGGAAGGTTATGGCGAAGGATATGTTTAATTGATACACCTGGAATATTAAGGAGAGTCATTCACCTGTCAAGAGGAAAAAGGTACTTTCTGGCCTTAAAAGGGAGAGGGTGGATGTTGCCTTATTACAAAAACAAATGTGGATGATGCAGAGTATTTGAAGCTGCAACAGAATGGGTATGACCGGGTTTATTTTTCATCTTTCAACACAAGGAGTAGAGGGGGGCCATTTTAGTTAGAAAGAATCTCCCACTTAAGTCGTTACAGTGTATTAAAGATGCACACGGGAGATTAGTAATCCTTACATCTTTGATACATGGGGAAGAATACAGGATCTTAAATGTTTACTATGTCTGGCCCACCCCCTGAAATTCTTGACAGATACACTTTCTAGACTGGTTAACCTTGCATCTCAACATATTATCGTAGGAGGGGATTTAAATTGTCTAATAAATCCTATGATAGACAGATTGCCCAAAGATCCACTGATATCTTCTTTGTGATCTAAACAATTAAGGAATATGGGGTTGGGGTTGGTAGATGTTTGGAGGCACCTTCACACTATGGCAGGGATTTCACATTCTTCTCAAACCCACATAAATGCCATACCAGGTTGAACTTTTTCTGACCCCCACAGCACATCTGGTCTTGGTGGTGTTATGTACAAATCACAATATACTATTTCTGATCATGCCCCGGTGTATTTAATGATTAAGAGTAAGGATATTGTGGTAGGCTCGAGGCACTGGCAACTGGACCCCTTCATCCTCAATGATAGCAAGTTTATCGAATTCTTTTCTACTGAGGTCAGGACTTTCTTAGATATTAATTCAGGCTTGGCCAGTAGCCCATCCATCCTTTGGGAAACAGCTGAAGCCTGCCCCGGGGGTTGGTTAATTCCTATTCAGCCAATAAGAAGCAGCAGACGGGTGAGCAGCAATGCTTGCTTGAGACATGTCTAAAAGTAGCTGAAAAGGCTAACTTTGACAGACTCTCGCTGGTTAAACTGCAGAGGATCATGGTGCTTCGGTCTACACTGAACTCCATGCTCACACGGACAGCCAAGACGGAGCTTACATTTGCATATCAAAGGCTGTTTGAGCATGGGGTTAAGCCGGGCAAGTAACTAGCGTACCTTGCTAGGAAAAGGAGTGCCCCCAGATGCATTATCTCGATCAGACAGGACACTAGAAGTTTAACCTATGATTCTAAAAGGATTAATGCAGCATTTCAGAAATTTTACACTGAACTACACCAATCTGAAAGCTGTGAGGGTGGGTGGGTTAGGATGGAGTCCTTTTTAAGAATTTGGACCTTCCGGGAGTGACCCCTGAACAAGGGTTTGTCCTCAATGCCCCGTTGTCAGAGCAAGAAGCGCACGAGGCTGTGAGGCAGCTCCAGAATGGGAAGGCACTGGGTCCTGTCGGACTCCCCAGTGAGTTCTATAAGGAATTTATAAGTATATTGTCAGGACCGATGCTTAGTCCGTTTCATGACTCACATAGTCGTGGCCTCCTCCCACCATCTCAAAGAGAGGCGAACATCTCTCTCATTTTTATAAAAAGGAAGGCCCCGGAGGACTGTGCTTCCCATAGGAATTTAACTCCTGAATGTCGACTTCAAAATCCTATCTAAGACTGGTATTACGGCTAGAAACCGTACTGCCCTCCATCATTAAGGAGGACCCGACGGGGTTCATAAAAGGTCTAGATCGACGGATAATGTCAGGAAATTACTTAACATGATCCAAGTATGTCAACAGCGATCAGTACAGGGATTGGTGATCTCTTTAGCTGCGGAAATGGCATTTGACAGGGTTGAGTGGCCATATCTTTTTCATACTTTAAAGCGGTTTGGCTTGGGCGAGACCTTCATCAGGCGGGTGGAGGTTTTGGAAAGTGATCCACTTGCCACAATCCTCACCAATGGTGTACAATCAAGTAATTTCAATATTTGTAGGCGCTGTCGACAGGGTTGCCTCTTGTCACTGTTGCTTTTCACATTGGTGATCGAACTGCTGCCGGAGGTAATATGCAGGGATCCCAATATAACCGCATCAGAAGTGGGGACCAAGTCACATCAGATCGCACTGTTTGTGGATGATGTTCTTGTCTTCTTATCAAACCCAACTCAGTGCCACACCTGATACAATGCATTAATCTGTTTGGGGGCTTCTCGGGTTATAAGAGCAACTTTGTGAAATCAGAGGCCATGCCCATGGGTGTTTTCCCGAGAGTGCATGAGCCTGAGGGCGGATTTCAGTTCATCTTTAGCAGGAGGGCTTTCTCTACTTAGGTATATTTATTACTCCCGTTTTTGATTGGCTAGTTAAAGCCAATTTTACCCATTTATTCAACAGAATCAAGTGGGACCTTCGTAGATGGGAGGCGCTTCCGATCTCTTGGTTAGGTTGGATAGCCCTCATTAAAATGAACATTCTGCCCTGCCTATTTTATCCTATGCGAATACTTCCTCTACTTTTAACTAACAAATATTTAGAAGATTGAATGGCTGGTTTAGCTCTTTTATTTGGTATCGCAAGCGACCTCTAATTAAATTGACTAAATTGCAGTTACCTTACAGACTGGGAGGAGTGGGCCGCCCAGATATCAAAAATGATCAGTTAAGCTTGTTGCTATCTTACATGAATGATTGGGCCCGGGGGAACCTCACTCACTTTGGTTGGACATTGAAGCATCTCAGGCAAGATGCCCCCTGATTAGCCTGCTGTTCTTAGACAAAATGAGAACAGTTCAGGAATATTGCCATAGCCCAATAGTCATCAATACTGTCAAGGCATGGAGGCGATATTGCCTAAACATCATTTTTGACACTCATAGTTGGTATGCCAGGCTTTCAGTCAGGGATGATGGATTCGGGTTTGAACAATGGGTGTGTCTTGTCTGGGTGATTTATTCGAAGGGGACATATTGATGTCTTTTGACCAGTTGGCTCGGAAACATGAATTGCCCAGTAGGAACATCTTTCGTTTCTGTCAAATTAGACATTTTATACAAATTTCTAACTGATTCTTATAGGTCTGACATGGAGAAGAGGGTGTTGAGTGCTGAGGGTACATTATCTGATAGCAGTGCGTATCATCTATTGGGAGAGGGTCACTTGGACGAGACCAAACGACTCTGTAACGTATGGGAGAGGGAGCTGGATGATGAGATCTCTTCTGAAATATGGGAGGATATCTGGGAAAATGCACCAAGGGTCTCAAGTTGCAACAGGACCACGCCTTGCAATTGAAGATTCCCCATAGGGTATATTTGGCCCCAGACCACCTCGCTAAATTTAAAGCAGGAGCATCTCCAGTGTAACCTAAGTGTTAAGTGAGCATGGGAACACTTACTAATTGTCTTTGGTCCTGCCACAGACTGCAGGCATGCAGGAGTGCTGTTGTAGGTGAAATAGAGAAGGCCTTGGGGAGGGAGGTGGAGATGGCCCCGGTATCTCTTCTTCTTGGCTTTTTAAATTCATGTTCATTAAATACACACAAAAAAAGGCTTTTCAGTATCCTCACGTTTTGTGCAAGGAAGAACATTCTATTAGGGTGGGTGTCGGAAGATCCCCCTGAGCTGGTGTAAGGTAGTCATGGAGCACCTCCCCTTGGACTTTCTTACAAATATGGTGCACCATAAAACTGAACATTTCTATCTGATGTGGTGGCCCTTTTTGGACTATCTGAGTGCAGATTTGTCCGCCATACTAATAAGAGCCTTTATATAGCCATGGCAGTTCTATATGATGAATCTGGTATCCGGAGAGGAGGAAGGACATACATATGAATATGTATAAACTTATGCGCTTTGTTTCGCTGAGCTGTGTTATGGTTATTATGATTATTATCATTATTATTGTTAAGATTTTCCTTTTTTAGCTTTGTTATTAGTTTGTCTTTCATAGTCTGCCATGTTGTTAAACCCTCCTGCACACATGCTAACTTGCTGCTTTTTATTTACCACCATACCTCCTGTCCATTTCCCATTCCCTTCTCCCCAACACATTAATTTAAAGTCCTAGAGGCCTGCCCTATTTACCCTTTTTGCTAAAACACTGGTTCCAGATCGGTTCAGGTGGAGACCATTCAATCGGTACAGATTCCTCCTGTTCCAAAACTAATGCCAATGCCCCATGAAATGGAACACCTCTTTCCCACACCACTTCCAAAGCCACGTGTTTACTTCCCTAATTTTCTTATCCTTTAGCCAATTTGCGTGTGACTTGGGTAGTAATCCAGAGATTATAGGCTTTGAGTATCTATTCCTTAATTCTATTCCTAGCGCTTGATAATCCCCAAATAGGTCCTCCTTCCAAACCTTGCCTATATTGTTTGTACCAACATGGACCACAACAACTGGATCCTCGCCCTCCTGCTCTAACATCCTTTCAAGCTGGTCAGAGATGTGCTGCACCCTGGCACCAGGCAGGCAACCTACCACATGGGACTCCTGATCCTGCTTACAAGGGATATTATCTATCACCCCAATTATCAATTCCCTTACAACTATCACTTGTTTTTTTGCTCGCCCCCCCTTTTGAATGGCCTCTTGCACCATAGTGCCGTGGTCAGCTGGCTCATCCTTCCTGCAACCCTTTTCCTCATCCACACAGGGAGCAGGTACCTCATACCTTTTGACATGGTACAACGGCTGAGGCTCCTACGTTCCTGAACTCAGGATCCCCCACCTGCCTCAAATGCAGTCACACACTGGTGTCCCTAATCACTGACTGAAATTGAAATACTTAATCTACCAGGTGTGATCGCCTCCTGAAACAAAGCGTCCAGGTTCTTCTCCCCCTCCTGGATGTGCCGCAGTGTTTAAAGCTCAGATTCCAGATCATCAATTTTGAGCCAGAGTTCCTCTAGCAACCAACACTTGACGCAGATGTGGTCACTGCAGCTCGCAATGCCAGCTCCTACATCATACAGCTGCAGCACATCTCCTGCCCAGCCATCTCAACATAGTTACTTTATGAATTTATATAAACTTATGAGTTAATTAATTTCTTAATACTTCAGTGCTTTTTCAAACTTAGTGCAGATTTCCTACCAGTCAACAGGTCACAGCTTCCCTCTGATGTTACTCCAGTATTTTTCACAGCTACAATGTGCCCTGCGTTTTATACTTACTCCATGCTGCTGCTGCTTTGCTTTCTGACTGGTCTGACCGAAGAGTGGAAAGGTGCATCTGAATCAAAAATCCAACACCATACCATGAAAGTAACTAAAAGTAGGATAAATTCAGATTGTGTCCTTCATCTATTGGACCTACATTTCTGAAATTTGGCAGGAACAAATAATTTTCTGAACTGCCCTTAAATGTTCCATGCTAATTATTTATGCAATTCTCTCACGGGACTGATAGGTCTAAAAAAAGGTGCCTTTTGAAATTTAATAAGGGAAAGCACAATGCGAAAAGGAAGGGCAATGAAAATAGGGAGCTATGGACAAGTGAGCCTGTCATCAGTCATCAGGCAAGTTTTAAAATCTACTATTAAACAAAACTTAACAATGTATTGAGAAAATCATAGAATGATCAATGTCAGCATGGATTTTCTGAAAGAAAAGTTGTGTTTCACAGTTTCTTTAGGGTTTTTTGAGGATGTAACTAATGTGGTTGGCAGAAAAGAATGGGCAGATGTCACATACTTGGATTTCCAAAACGTATTCGATAAAGTCTACACAAAAAGTAAGATAAGGACTCATGGAGTTGAGAGTAATCTTTTAGCAAGGATGGAGGAAGCAAAAGTAATCATAAATAGGATCAGGATAAGGCGAGAATCATTTAGGATCATTTAAGACTAAGATGATGAGAAAATTCTTCATTCAAAGGGTTTTAAAGGTTTTGAATGGACTGTCCAAGAGGTTTTGAGAGTCTCTATCATTGAATACATTTAAGGCTAAAGCAGAAGTAATCAAGGAATGGGTAAAGATGGAATGTTGAAGTCAAAGGTCAGCCATCATGATATGAATGGTGGAGCAGGCTCAATTATCTATTGCCTTTTGAAAACATTCCTCCTGTCACAAAACATTTTATCCTGGTTTAAAGTAACTCCTGTGGGACCCTACAATTCATCTCTTTCCATGTGGACATTGTGCCCTCAGCTGATGACACAATGCTGTTACGTTTTGTAACATTCATTAGTGAAAATCTATAACATGCATGCTGAAGACTGTCTTCACATAGAATAAAACAGCAAGTCAAAACTCTTTATATTCAAAGAATTAACAAAAGTAAACTTAATAGGCACATTTTTCAAGATGTGAACAAGAAGTAAACATATGCACCCAGAATGATGGCTCATTATTTTGTGTGACGATAGCCCAAACTGTTGTTTTGGATTTTGAAAAAGTGGGCTTTGTTGTATTATGATATTGCTTCTAATTTCTGTGAATACACTGCAAGGTATATTCTTTTATCTAGTGATAAGTAAAATGAACTTTCCAGCTGTATCTTTCAGGTATGGTATTAAAAGTTAAGTTAAGCACTCATGCAGATGAGACATTTTCTATGCCTTGATTAAAAATTATACTTTAGGTCTTCAACACACTAATGAGAAGGCTGAATGGACTTCAGGTGCCTATTCAATGTATTCTGTTCTACTTGTGAAGATTTAAAACACAAAATCTAATCCAAAATTATGCCAAAAGACAATGTGATGCAGCTTGAGTCTGTCACCTACCCTGTTGGATCTTAACAAGCTTAATGGATGGGAGTTACCATAGCTTTTAAAAGGTATATACAAATCGAACAAGTAGAAAACATTATTTTCTCTCTCCTAAATTTTGTGGATCATGTATAGACCATGTATGAGAGGAGGCAATGGCCTAGTGGTATTATCACTGGACTGTTAATCCAGAGACCCAGATAACTTTCTGGTGACCCAGATTTGAATCCCACGGCAGAATTAGAATTCAATAAATATCTGGAATTAAGAATCTAATGATGACCATGAATCAATTGTCAATTCTAGGAAAAACCTATCTGGTTCATTAATGTCCTTTAGAGAAGGAAACTGCCATCCTTACTTGGTCTGGCCTATGTGTGATTCCGGACTCACAGCAATGTGGTTGACTCTTAGCTTCCCTCCGGGCAATTAGGGATGGGCAATAAATGCTGCCTTTCCAGTGACATCCTCGTCCCTTGAATAAATAAAGGAAAAAATAAACTGGTCCAAGAAGTTGAATAATGAAGCATTTTACTTGCAGGAATAGGGTCATAACATGTTTCATGAATACGGCTATTTTCCATTGGAAGGTGTTGGAAAAGAATTTACGGCTGTGTGTTAAGCTAAATATATTCTCGCAACTTCTTTTTAAAAAAAGTAGAAATGTTGGCTAATATCTGAAAAGGAAGTCCTGAAGAGTAAGCATTTCATTAGCCTGTCTAGGTAATCAAAAACACTTCTCTCCTACTGTGTTAATGATGATTATAAAGAGGCAAAAAGTAAAATTAGGACACTGACAGAATTAGATGCTTTTAGAATCTGGGACACAACAAGGGCAGTTAGTCTCTGTAACTGGAAGGCTTTCACTGAAGTGAAGATGTATGAAATGTTGGAGAATAAGTAAATACTGGATTAAGTCAAGTGAGCTAACTCAGAATGTAGGCTGATGTGTTGTGTACTTTGTTTGACCTGAATTCATAAAAATAATTTGGATGGATTGTGTTGCAGCAGTCATCTGGATTAACAGTACAGTTCACATGTTCACCTTACTGCGAAGTGCAATAATTAATATTTGCATCTTATCACAGTACAATCTGTGGATATTTCAAAGCACTTCACAAGTACTGAATGACGTTTATAGTGCAGTCACTGTTGCAATGAAGTGAAACATCCAGCAATTTGCACACAGTGGGGTTTCACAAAAAGCAAGTGCGATAATGACTACAGTATCTGTTTCAAGGTTAAAAATCCCACAACACCAGGTTATAGTCCAACAGGGTTAATTGGAAGCACACTAGCTTTCGGAGTGCCACTCCTTCATCAGGTGGTTGTGGACCAACACTAGCATCTCCAAATCGTATCTGTTTCAGTTATTCTCTATTAGGAATAAATGTTGGCCAGGATACTGGGAGAATAGCTCAGGTTTTATTACAAATAGTGCTGTGAGATATTTTACATCCCATTGAAAGCACACATACTGGGTTTCGGTTTGATACCGAATCAAAAATAGAAATTTACTGATAGCGCTGTGCTTCTTCTCATTTAAAATATTTACTAGATTATGTGTACAAGTCCTTTGAGTAGATCTTGAATTCATGACCTACCATCTCAGAGACAGGGTTGCTACTACTGAGTGAAGACTGACACTAGATAATGTTTTATAACATTGTTCAAAATGTACTGATTCCCACCATTTTGAGGCTGTTGAAGATTGTATTGTTTAAACTTATGAAGATTTCAACATGCCTGTTACAAAACAATGAATTAAGCTTTTGTTTGTGTTCTGCATTCATATATATACATAAATAGTGTAAAGGATGTGTAGAAAGGATGGAAAGAATGTGATATTCAGTCATTGTATTATCACATCTTCAAAGGTCTATTTTTCAGGGCAACTACAGTGTAAATATAATTGAGTTTAGAAAGTACATGAATGAAATGGATACCACAATCCAATTAGCTGGTCCCAAATATCTTTAGGGGATTTCATGACTCAAATATCTACCACTGATCCTCTTGGTACCTGTCCATTTCCTCTTCAATTTGTTAATACAATATCCAGCTTCTTTGGAAATCCATTCCATACATTCATTATCTCCTGTGTTGCGTAGTTACGTCTAAAATGGCTTTTCACCCATTTCATTCCAAATGTAAAGAAATGCATCTTTGAGAATTTGTGGTTATGCTAATCTTACTGACCATGAGGCTTCCACTGAGTGACAAATTTCTATAGTTTTCAGAAGTGATGTTTTTTTAGTGCAATTTCTGGTCAAACCTGTTTGTACATTGTTAAGGGCAAAATCTTCCACAAACAAACACAATTTAGGGACCAGACCAAACTCCATCAAAATATATTCAAAAGATAGTCTGGACCATAATTTATCATACTTTAAACAGAAGTGTAAAGGTGTTGTCTTCCAGATGCAATTCAATTGGTCAAACTAATCAACGTTGTGCAAAACATATTCATACACTATAGTTAAAATACAACAAAAGAAAGAAGAAATTGGAAAATCTTAAATCTATTGGAAAACTTAATTGAATAATTGATCATTTAAGTACTAAACAATAATTGTTACAATGTAGTAACATCCCATAAACACCCCCTTGACAAGGACAAGTTCAGAAAAATAGATTGTCTCATAGGCAATTTTCCAGATCAGGAAGAAGATATTAAGAGAGAACTCTGAGAGACAGAGTAGCAGAGGAGATGTACAGCAGCTTCCATGCTCTACTTCAAGATTCCAGCAACTGCTACTGAAAACCTAATACGAAAATCCTGGTTTTCTGTGGGAGCTTGACCCCACCCATTCAGTCTGCTTCTAATTTTCCAGCTTAAAAAGAATACCCATGGCCTCACAAAGTGTTTACTCTAGTGGCTCTGAGTAGACTTCTCTATACCTCTCTCTCAACATTTCTACATTTTAAAATCCCAGAGCAAAATGCACCTCTTAAAGCCATAGTATTGTCACGATACATTAAAAAAAATGATTTTCCTGAATTATGTTTTGATGTATACAAATGTGATCATTTTTTACAGCTCAATATCAATTTGTTGATAAAAGAAAATTCAATCAATCCTCTGCCTCTCAGTAACCTGACTTTATCAATAACTGACATGGATAAAGAACTACACAGAGTGATTGTACGGCTACAATGATGTGCAGTGGTTAATTTCATAAGAAAATAAATAAAAACATTTTAAAGTTTTAAAATCCTATTACTGCTCCTGCAACAAAGAAAGTCCTTCACCTTAAGAATATTGTTAAGTGTCTAAAAATGAATATGAATAGCAGAAACTCAAAATAGTGATTAATTCAGTCTGGGGACTTGGTCAATTTTGTGGAGCAATGATTTGGAAGAATAATGTTGTGTCTTCCAGGCTGGTGGAGGCAGGCTTATCCCTGACTCTGTAGGCAGTTGCTACATTCTTAATATAATCATTGAAGGTATAAATATAGGAAAGAGTTTAGCCCACAATTGTTATTTCCTGGCATGATGTCCAGACTTTTTGAAGTTTGTTGAGTCAATATGATGTTGTTTATTTGTAAGGCTAACAGAGCTAAACACAAAGACAAGTGAAATGCTTGACATCTTGTTTATCTTAAGGCAATGGCCAAACTGAGGTTATCACTAATTGTTAAGAACAATGACAAGACACAGGCATGAAGCTAATGGCTTTAATTTGAGGCAAAGTGTAAACCAGTTAGTTGTAGGTAATGATCATCTGCAGATAAGACTATGCTATTCTTGCTTTTAATGTTTCACATAAAATAACAGATAGAGCACATCATTGCCTGACAAGGTGAAACTGATTAAAGGAAATGAATTGGAGTTTGTGTGTGTGTGGTTTCTCCTCATGTTTAGAAATATATAAGTACAATGTAGTTTTCTATTGTTTTTGCTTAACATATAATGTAATACTGTTTTGTTTAAAATACTACTGAATAAGTAGAAATGTTGCAGTTTACAATTGATTCTTTGCAATGTTTTGTTTGGTGGAAACTGCTCATTGCTTTTAGAATGTTGCCCTCATTCAAAATACAAAATAAAGCACTTCACACTGTGAGAGCAATTGTAAGTGCTGCTGGTCAATAGAGCTGTGCATGCAAAAGGATAGTATCTTCTTGAGGAACCTATGTGCACCTTTGTTAACAGTTTATAAATACAATCAAACAATATTGAATGGAATCTTGTCATTGCAAGTAGCATCTACATTGTAAAATCTTTTTATGGATCTTTTCCCACTCATTTTTGTATGATGAATGCAGCCTTTAAATGTATACATATTGAAGTTAAGCATGAATAAACAATTTTTTCCAATGACAGGTATTCTGGGATGTTTTTATATTATAGTATTGTTAGGTCTCACCAATAATCCAGCATTGAATAATAAAGATATAAGAAATGAGTTTATTTATATTTTGAAATAGCATTATATATATATATATATATATACATATATATATATATACAGCAGTGATCAATTATTCATTGATACATTGCAAACTCCAACTTGCTGACTTTGATTGAATCTAACTGATTACCTAATTATGACATTTACCATAGCACTACTGGTGTCAAAGCAATGCTTCAAGTTGATAAATCAGTGGAGAAATTAATGTTCACTCACCAAGTCAAGTCACATTTATCAGAGCAGCTAAGATGAGGATTCGTGTTGTTATTACATGGGTGTCTGAGGTACAGGCTGTATTCATATGAAAAAGAAATTGAAAACTTGGGGCTTTTTATTGGGTTAGAAGATTATGGGGTTGTATGATAGAAGAATTTTTCAAAAACAATTTGCAGTCATGCAGCACTTTCACAACCTGAAGATATCACAAAGCTTTTCACAGCCAATAATATGTTCTCATTCATGAAGGGGGAAATAAAAGCAGACTGCTTCTAGTCATCAAGAGGTGTGAAATATGTGGCCATGGATATATGCTTAAATATAAGAAATTTAGGAGGGAAACAAGGATAAAGGTTCTTGCACAACTCTTGTGAGACTATAGAGTTCATTTACTGGTTGGGGTAGAACAATATCTGCAGTAAAGGGATATGGAAATTGGATGAATTAACATCATTAGGATGATTGTTCATATAGAATATTAACACCAATGTGAACTGGTTTAACTGAGTGATATGTTTTTGTGGTATAACCTCAATGCATGTGGGGACAAGTAGGCAACAGTTACCAGAGACCAATACATGCAAAATGTATCAGTCATTGTCCCACTGATCAATTGCTATAAATGAACCATGGGACTAGCTACCACAGAAATGGTCAAGATGAGCAGATGTTTAATAGAATCCTGCAAATCCCCAACCCTATATGGTTTAATCTGATCTATCTTCAGCACAATAAGTTTAAAGCCTTGCAGTAAATGAAACACTGGGCAGTGTTTCCATTGTGTGATTGGTTACATACAATTAAATTGTTATGTGACATGAATAAAATAGTTAGGTAGCTGATTATTCAAGGGTATTACACAATTGGAATGGTCACAAGGAACTACTGATCAATATGGTTATTAAAAGTAAGATACTCGTGGTATTATCCCTGCATTGTTAATCCAGAAACCTAGTAATGTTCTGGGGGCCTGGGTTTGACAGATGGTGGAATTAAGAGTCTAATGATGACCGTGAAACTATTGTCAATTATCAAGAAAAGCTCATCTGGTTTGCTAACATCCTTTAGGGAAGGAAGCTGCCATCCCTACCTGGTCTGGCCCACATGTAATTCCGGACTGGGTGGAATATTGTTGACTCTTAACTGCTCTCTTGGTTGTTAGGGATGGCCAATAAATGCTGGCCTAGCCAGTGACACCCTCATCCTGTGAATAAATAAAACATTTGTGAAGATGATCAACTTTCTTAATCATGAAATTTCTTCTCATCCCTTTCCTAAATAGCCAACATCTTACAACATTTAATCTAAAACCTTCAACTTTGAGGAACAGCCTTTTAATGTTTACCCCATTGAGCTCTGTCAGAATCTTGTGCTTCAACAGGATCACATTTCACGCTTCTAAACTCCAGAGAATGTAAATACAGTATATGAACATATGAATTAGAAATGTACCTATTGGGCCTTTTAGCCTGCTCCACCATTTAGTAAGAAAATGTTTGATTTAATTTCTCCAAATTCCTGCCTATCCCAATTAACCTTTCAACCCCTTGCATATCAAGTATCTGTTCACATGTACCTTAAAAATGTTCAAAGATTTTATTTCATTATCGTCTGAAGAAGAGTTGTGGGCGGCTCGGTGGCACAGTGGTTAGCACTGCTGCCTCACAGCGCCAGAGACCCGGATTCAATTCCAGCCTCAGGCGACTAACTGTGTGGAGTTTGCACATTCTCTGCGTGCGTTTCCTCCAGGTACTCCGGTTTCCTCTCAAAGTCCAAAAATGTGCAGGTTAGGTGAATTGGCCATGATAAATTGCCTGTAGTGTTAGGTGCTGGGGTAAATGTAGGGGATTAGGTCTGGGTGGGGGTGGGTTGGTGTGGACATATTGGGCCGAAGGGCCTGTTTCCACACTGTAAGTAATCTAATCTAAAAAAAAGTCAAAACCCTTTTTGAGCAATGTCGCTTGCTCATTTCTTTTTAAATTGTGAACGTTTATTTTTAGATAGAGACTCGTAGTTATATATTCTCCATCAAGAAGAAACATCCTTTTACCATTCACCCTGTCAAGGCCTATCAGGATTTTGTATGTTTTGATCAAGTTATCTCTTGCCCTTCTAACTCCTAGCAGATAAAAATCTACCATATCCAACCTTTCCTTATAGACAATCCACATAATCCAGATGTTCTGCAAACCCATTGACTCCCACAGCTACCTGGACTACACCTCCTCCCACCCTACCTCCTGTAAAAATGCTATCCCTTATTGCCAAGTTCTCCACGTCTGCTGCATCTGCCCCAAGAGGACCAATTCCAACACAGAACACACCAGATGGCCTTCTTCTTTAAAGACTGCAATTTCTCCTCCCACATCATCAATAATGCCCTCCAGCAGATGTCATTAACTTTCTGCACTTCTGCCTTGAACCCCATCCTTCCAACCGCAACAAGGACAGAATCTTTCTGGTCCTCACCTTCCATCCCACCAACCTCCGGGTACATCGCATCATCCTCTGCCATTTCCGCCACCTGCAACAGACCCCACCACCAGAGGTATATCTACCTCCCCATCCCTATCTGTGTTCCATAAAGACCGTTTCCTCTGCGACTCTCTTGTCAGGTCCACGCTCCCCAATAACTCACCCTCCCCTTCCGGCACCTTTCCCTGCCACCGCAAGAATTGCAAAAACGGTGTTCACAGCTACAGCCTCACCTCCATTCAAGGCCCCACAGGAGCCTTCCAGTTCCATCAGAGATTTACCTGCACTTCTACATGCATCATTTACTGTATCCGTTGCTCCAGATGTGGTCTCCTCTACATTGGGGAGACAGGACGCCTACTTGCGGAACGCATCAGAGAACATCATGGGACACACGCACGAAGCAGCCCCACTGCTTCATAGCCAAATACTTTAACTCCCCCTCCCAATCTGCCAAGGATAAGCAGGGGCCTCTCCATTGTCAAACCCTACCACCCGCCGCCTGGACGAAGAATGCCTTATCTTCCACCTTGGGGCTCTCCAGCCACATGGGATCAATGTGTATTTCACCAGTTTCCTCATTTCCCCACCTTCCCACCTTATCCAACTCGGCACCGCCCTCTTGACCTGTCCTACCTGTCCATCTTCCTCCCCACCTATGTGCTCGACCC